>NC_080386.1:70063662-70304295 GCF_014773155.1 Arachis stenosperma
CACCAAGCTGGCGTTTAAACGCCCAGAATGGCACCCATTCTGGCGTTTAACGCCATTGTTACCCCTTTTGGGCGTTTAACGCCCAGCCAGGTGCCCTGGCTGGCGTTAAACGCCAGAAATCCTTTGTCACTGGGCGTTTTTCAGAACGCCCAGGACGCTGCACACCTGGCGTTAAACGCCCAGAATGGTGCCCATTCTGGCGTTTAACGCCCAAAATGGCACCATTCCTGGCGTTAAACGCCCAGAATGGCACCCATTCTGGCGTTAACGCCCAAAATGCCCTTACTGGCGTTTTTTTCGCCAGTAAGCTCATTTTCTCTGCTTTTTGAGCTGAATCCTTCTGTAACTCTGTGAATTCCTTCATTTTTGATACTTGCCTCTGTAAGAACTAATCATATACCCTCCTAATGACTGGGTTGCCTCCCAGCAAGCGCTTCTTTACTGTCTTTAGCTGGACTTCTGCTAAGAATCACTCAAGTCTCAGTTTTGAGCATTCCTGCTCAAAATTTCCTTCAAGATATTGCTTGATTCTCTGTCCATTGACAATGAACTTCTTGTCAGAATCAATATCCTGAAGCTCAACATATCCATATGGTGACACTCCTGTAATCACATACGGACCCCTCCACCGGGATTTGAGTTTTCCTGGAAACAATTTGAGCCTGGAGTTGAAGAGCAGAACTTTTTGTCCTGGCTCAAAGACTCTGGTTGACAATCTCTTGTCATGCCACTTCTTTGCCTTTTCCTTATAATTTTTGCATTTTCAAAGGCATTGAGTCTGAACTCCTCTAGCTCATTTAGCTGGAGCAGTCTTTTCTCACCAGCTAACTGAGCATCCATGTTTAGGAATCTGGTTGCCCAATAGGCTTTATGTTCCAGTTCCACAGGCAAATGACAGGCCTTCCCATACACCAGTTGGTATGGAGAGGTTCCTATAGGAGTCTTGAATGCTGTTCTGTATGCCCACAGGGCATCATCCAAGCTCTTTGCCCAATCCTTTCTTCGGGCCATCACAGTCCGTTCTAGGATTCTTTTTAGTTCTCTGTTAGAGACTTCTGCTTGCCCATTTGTCTGTGGATGATACGGAGTTGCCACTTTATGGCTAATTCCATGTCTAACCATAGCAGAGTGTAGCAGTCTATTGCAGAAATGAGTGCCCCCATCACTGATTAGTACTCTGGGAACACCAAACCTGCTGAAGATGTGTTTCTGGAAGAATTTCAGCACGGTCTTGGTATCATTAGTGGGTGTGGCAATTGCTTCTACCCACTTAGATACATAGTCCACTGCCACCAGAATGTAAGTGTTCGAGTATGATGGTGGGAATGGTCCCATGAAGTCAATTCCCCATACATCAAACAATTCTATCTCTAATATCCCTTGTTGAGGCATGGCATATCCGTGAGGCAGGTTACCAGCTCTTTGGCAACTGTCACAGTTACGCACAAACTCTCGGGAATCTTTATAGAGAGTAGGCCAGTAGAAGCCACACTGGAGGACTTTAGTGGCTGTTCGCTCACTTCCAAAATGTCCTCCATAATGTGATCCATGGCAATGCCATAAGATCTTTTGTGCTTCTTCTCTGGGTACACATCTGCGGATCACTCCGTCAGCACATCTCTTAAAGAGATATGGTTCATCCCAAAGGTAGTACTTTGCATCTGAAATTAATTTCTTTCTTTGCACATTGCTGTACTCCTTGGGTATGAACCTCACAGCTTTATAATTTGCAATATCTGCAAACCATGGAGCTTCCTGAATGGCAAAGAGTTGCTCATCTGGGAAAGTCTCAGAGATCTCAGTAGAAGGGAGGGACGCCCCAGCTACTGGTTCTATCCGGGACAGATGATCAGCCACTTGGTTTTCTGTCCCTTTTCTGTCTCTTATTTCTATATCAAACTCTTGCAGAAGCAACACCCATCTGATAAGCCTGGGTTTTGAATCCTGCTTTGTGAGTAAGTATTTAAGAGCAGCATGGTCAGTGTACACTATCACCTTTGATCCCACCAGGTAGGATCTAAACTTGTCAATGGCATAAACCACTGCAAGTAACTCTTTCTCTGTGGTTGTGTAGTTCTTTTGTGCGTCATTTAGAACACGACTGGCATAATAAATGACGTGCAAAAGCTTGTTATGCCTCTGTCCCAACACTGCACCAATGGCATGATCACTGGCATCACACATTAATTCAAATGGCAATGTCCAATCTGGTGCAGAGATAACTGGTGCTGTGACCAGCTTAGCTTTCAGGGTCTCAAATGCCTGCAGACACTCATTATCAAAGATAAATGGAGTGTCAGCAGCTAGCAGATTACTTAGAGGTTTGGCAATTTTTGAAAAATCCTTTATAAACCTTCTGTAGAATTCTGCATGCCCAAGAAAGCTTCTGATTGCCTTAACATTGGCAGGTGGTGGTAATTTTTCAATTACCTCTACCTTTGCCTTATCCACCTCTATTCCCCTGCTTGAAATTTTGTGCCCAAGGACAATTCCTTCAGTCACCATAAAGTGACATTTCTCCTAGTTTAAAACCAGGTTAGTCTCTTGGCATCTTTTCAGGACAAGTGATAGGTGGTTAAGACAGGAGCTGAATGAGTCTCCATATACTGAAAAGTCATCCATGAAGACTTCCAGAAATTTCTCTACCATGTCTGAGAAGATAGAGAGCATGCACCTCTGAAAGGTTGCGGGTGCATTGCACAGACCAAAGGCATTCTCCTATAGGCAAACACGCCAGAAGGGCAGGTAAATGCTGTTTTCTCTTGGTCCTGGGGATCTACTGCAATTTGGTTGTAGCCTGAATAGCCATCCAAAAAGCAGTAATAGTCATGACCAGCTAGTCTTTCTAGCATTTGGTCTATGAATGGTAAAGGAAAATGATCCTTTCTGGTGGCTGTATTGAGCCTTCTGTAGTCAATACACTACGCCACCCTGTGACTGTCCTTGTAGGAACCAGTTCATTTTTTTCATTATGAACCACTGTCATGCCTCCCTTTTTGGGAACAACTTGGACAGGGCTCACCCAGGGGCTATCAGAAATAGGATAAATAATCCCAGCCTCTAGTAATTTAGTGACCTCTTTCTGCACCACCTCCTTCATGGCTGGATTTAGCCGCCTCTGTGGTTGGACCACTGGTTTGGCATTATCCTCCAAGAGGATCTTGTGCATGCATCTAGCTGGGCTAATGCCCTTAAGATCACTTATGGACCATCCAAGAGCTGTCTTGTGCGTCCTTAGCACTTGAATCAGTGCTTCCTCTTCCTGTGGATCTAAAGCAGAGCTTATAATCACTGGAAAAGTGTCACCCTCTCCTAGAAATGCATATTTCAGAGATGGTGGTAGAGGTTTGAGTTCAGGTTTGGGAGGTTTATCCTCCTCCTGAGGAATTTTCGAAAATTCCTTTACTTCCTCTAGTTCTTCTTGATCAGGTTGAGCATCTTTGAAGATGTCCTCAAGCTCTGATTCTAGGCTTTCAGTCATATTGATCTCTTCTACCAGAGAGTCAATAATGTCAGCGCCCATGCAGTCATCTGGTGTGTCTGGATGCTGCATTGCTTTCACAGCATTCAACTTGAACTCATCCTCATTGACTCTCAGGGTTACTTCCTCTTTTTGTACATCAATGAGAGTTCGTCCAGTTGCTAGGAATGGTCTTCCTAGAATGAGAGTTGCACTTTTGTGCTCCTCCATTTCCAGCACCACAAAGTCAGTGGGAAAGGCAAATGGCCCAACCTTGACAATCATGTCCTCTATTATGCCTGATGGGTGTTTAATGGAGCCATCAGCAAGTTGGAGGCATATCCTGGTTGGTTTGACTTCTCCAGCCAACCCAAGCTTTCTGATAGTGGATGCAGGTATTAGGTTGATGCTTGCTCCAAGATCGCATAGGGCTGTCTTGGTGCAAGCGCCTTCTAATGTGCATGGTATTATGAAGCTTCCAGGATCTTGAAGCTTTTCTGGTAAGCTTTTCAGAATGACTGCACTGCATTCTTCAGTGAGAAACACTTTTTCAGTTTCTCTCCAATCTTTCTTATGACTTAAGATCTCTTTCATGAACTTAGCATAAGAAGGTATTTGCTCAAGTGCCTCTGCAAACGGAATCTTTATTTCAAGAGTCCTTAGATAGTCTGCAAAGCGGGCAAATTGCTTATCCTGTTCCGCTTTGCAGTGTTTCTGAGGATAAGGCATCTTGGCTTGATATTCTTCAACCTTAGATGCTGCAGGTTTATTCCTTACAGAAGTGGTTGAAGAGGCCTTGTTGGAAGGATTATTATCAGCACTCTCAGGTGTCTGATTCTCCCTTGGCGTTTGAACGCCAGGATTGGGAGGAAAATGGGCGTTTAACGCCAACTTTTCCCCCTTTTCTGGCGTTTGAACGCCAGAACTGGGCAGGGAATGGGCGTTTAACGCCAGCTTTCCTTCCCTTTCTGGCGTTTGAACGCCAATAACATTCCTCTCTGGGCTCTTACTGTCCTCAGAGGGATTTTGAACAGTGGTTTGGTTATCCTCTGTCAGTTGTTCCTGGTTTGGCTTTTTGCTCTTTTGAGCAGTGTTAACTAGTGTCTTCCCACTCCTCAGTTGAACTGCTTGACATTCCTCTGTTATCTGTTCAGATATTTGCTGTTTTGCTTGATTCAACTGCAGTTCTATTCTTTTGTTAGCAACCTTAGTATCATGGAGCATTTCTTTAAATTCTGCTAACTATTCTGTCATCAGGAGCAATTGTTGATTAAGCTCATTCATCTGTTCTTGAGGATTAGGATCAGTGATTAATGACATGACCTCCTCTTTTGGAACGAACTCATTGCTAGAATATAAGTATTGGTTTCTAGCAACAGTGTCTATAAGCTCTTGAGCTTCTTCAATTGTCTTCCTCATGTGTATAGATCCACCAGCTGAGTGGTCTAAAGACATCTGAACTTTTCCTGTGAGCCCATAGTAGAAGATGTCTAACTGTACCCACTCTGAAAACATTTCAGAGGGGCATTTTCTAAGCATACCTCTATACCTCTCCCAGGCATTATAAAGGGATTCATTATCCTCTTGTTTAAAGCCTTGGATGTCCAGCCTTAGCTGTGTCATCCTCTTTGGAGGGTAGAAATGATTCAGGAATTTGTCTGATAACTGTTTCCATGTCTTTATGCTTGCTATAGGTTGGTTATTCAACCACCTTTTAGCTTGATCTTTTACAGCAAATGGAAATAGTAATAGTCTGTAGACATCCTGATCTACCTCTTTATCATGTACTGTGTCAGCAATTTGTAAAAACTGTGCCAGAAACTCAGTAGGTTCTTCCTGTGGAAGACCGGAATACTGGCAATTTTGCTGCACTATGATAATGAGTTGAGGGTTTAGCTCAAAGCTGCTTGCTTTGATGGGAGGTATACAGATGCTACTCCCATATGCAGCTGTAATGGGGTTAGCATATGATCCCAGAGTCCTCTTGGACTGATTAATTCCACTTGAGTCCATAATGGACAAAAGGGAAATGATAGTGATTGCAAGGAGATAAATTTTGTTTGTTGTTTTTTTTTTTTTTAATTTAAACGAAAAATTAAAATAAAACAAAAGGAAATTATAAAAAAAATTCGAAAATCAAAAAGAAAACAAGATCAAAATAAATTGAGAACTGAATCAATTAGCTAATTAAAAGGATTTTGAAAACGGCAATTAAAAAGATATGATTGAAAAGTTTTTATGAAAAAGATTTGATTTTAAAAAAAAAAAGAGGAAAGAGAAAAACAACAAAAAGACACCAAACTTAAAATTTTTAGAAAATCAAACACTAATTTTCGAAAATTTTAAAGGAAAACACAAAGGGGACACCAAACTTAGAACTTTTAAAGATCAAAAAGAGACTAAGAACATGCAATTTCGAAAAAAAAACTAAAAGAAAAACAAAAGCATGCAATGGACACCAAACTTAGAATATGAAACTAGACTCAAATAAAAGACTCTAAACCTACAAAAATAAAACAGTCCTAATCTAAGCAACAAGATAAGCCGTCAGTTGTCCAAACTCGAACAATCCCCGGCAACGGCGCCAAAAACTTGGTGCACGAAATTGCAATAACACTTTTGCAATCCCGCACAACTAACCAGCAAGTGCACTGGGTCGTCCAAGTAATACCTTGCGTGAGCAAGGGTCGATCCCACAGAGATTGTCGGCTTGAAGCAAGCTATGGTTATCTTGTAAATCTTAGTCAGGATATCAGAAATTATCAGGATTGATTGTAAAAAGCAAAAGAACACGAAATGATTACTTGTTTTGCAGTAATGGAGAATAGGCTGAGGCTTTGGAGATGCTCCATCTTCCGAATCTCTGCTTTCCTACTGTCATCTTCATCAAACACGCAAGGCTCCTTCCATGGCAAGCTGTATGTAGGGTTTCACCGTTGTCAATGGCTACCTCCCATCCTCTCAGTGAAAATACGTCCCTGATGCTCTGTCACAGCATAGGCTAATCATCTGTCGGTTCTCAATCAGGCCGGAATAGAATCCAGTGATTCTTTTGCGTCTGTCACTAACGCCCCGCCTTCAGGAGTTTGAAGCACGTCACAGTCATTCAATCATTGAGTCCTACTCAGAATACCACAGACAAGGTTTAGACCTTCCGGACTCTCTTGAATGCCGCCATCAGTTCTAGCTTATACCACGAAGATTCCGATTAAAAAACCCAAGAGATATCTACTTAATCTAAGGTAGAACAGAGGTGGTTGTCAGGCACATGTTCATAGTTGAGAATGATGATGAGTGTCACGGATCATCACATTCATCCGGGTTAAGAGCAAGTGATATCTTAGAATGGAAGCAAGCATGATTGAATAAGAAACAGTAGTAATTGCATTAATCCATCAAGACACAGCAGAGCTCCTCACCCCCAACCATGGGGTTTAGAGACTCATGCTGTGGAAGGTACAAGAAACGTGTAAAAAGTGTTATGAGGTCATAAGGTACGGATACAATGTCAAAAGGTCCTATTAATAGTAAACTAGTATCCTAAGGTTTACAGAAATGAGTAAATGACAGAAAAATCCACTTCCGGGCCCACTTGGTGTGTGCTTGGGCTGAGCAATGAAGCATTTTCGTGTAGAGACCTTTTCTGGAGTTAAACGCCAGCTTTCATGCCAGTTTGGGCGTTTAACTCCAAGTTTTATGCCAGTTCCGGCGTTTAACGCTGGAATTTCTGTAGGTGACTTTGAGCGCCGGTTTGGGCCATCATATCTTGGGCAAAGTATGGACCATTATATATTGCTGGAAAGCCCAGGATGTCTACTTTCCAACGCCGTTGAGAGCGCGCCAATTGGGCTTCTGTAGCTCCAGAAAATCCACTTCGAGTGCAGGGAGGTCAGAATCCAACAGCATCTGCAGTCCTTTTCAGTCTCTGGATCAGATTTTTGCTCAGAACCTTCAATTTCAGCCAGAAAATACCTGAAATCACAGAAAAACACACAAACTCCTAGTAAAGTCCAGAAAAGTGAATTTTAAATAAAAACTAATAAAAATATAATAAAAACTAACTAAAAGATACTAAAAACATACTAAAAACAATGCCAAAAAGCGTACAAATTATCCGCTCATCACTTATGTTTATCCATGTTTGTGTCTTATGATCATTAGTGTCTTAGTGTCTATGCCTTAAAGCTATGAATATGAATCCATCACCTTTCTTAAATGAAAACTGTTTTTATTACAAAAGAACAAGAAGTACAGGATTTCAAATTCATCTTTAAAACTAGCTTAATTAGTTTGATGTGGTGACAATACTTTTTGTTTTCTGAATGTATGCTTGAACAGTGCATATGTCTTTTGAATTTGTTGTTCATGAATGTTAAAAATTGTTGGCTCTTGAAAGAATGATGAAAAAGGAGACATGTTACTGAGGATCTGAAAAATCATAAAAATGATTCTTGAAGCAAGAAAAAGCAGTGAATACAAAAAAAAAAAAAAGAAGAAGAAAGAGAAAAACGAAAAAAAAGGGGGAGAAAAAGAGAAAAAGAAAGAAAAAGAAAGAAATAGAGTTGTGATCCAAGGCAAAAAGAGTGTGCTTAAGAACCCTGGACACCTCTAATTGGGGACTCTAGCAAAGCTGAGTCACAATCTGAAAAGGTTCACCCAATTATGTGTCTGTGGCATGTATGTATCCGGTGGTAATACTGGAAGACAGAGTGCTTTGGGCCACGGCCAAGACTCAATAAGTAGCTGTGTTCAAGAATCATCATACTTAACTAAGAGAATCAATAACACTATCTGGATTCTAAGTTCCTAAAGAAGCCGATCATTCTGAATTTCAAAGGATAAAGTGAGATGCCAAAACTGTTCGGAGGCAAAAAGCTACTAGTCCCGCTCATCTAATTTGGAGCTAAGTTTCATTGATAATTTGGAGTCTATAGTATATTCTCTTCTTTTTATCCTATTTGATTTTCAGTTGCTTGGGGACAAGCAACAATTTAAGTTTGGTGTTGTGATGAGCGGATAATTTATACGCTTTTTGGCATTGTTTTTAGTATGTTTTTAGTATGATTCAGTTAGTTTTTAGTATATTTTTATTAGTTTTTAATTAAAATTCACTTTTCTGGACTTTACTATGAGTTTGTGTGTTTTTCTGTGATTTCAGGTATTTTCTGGCTGAAATTGAAGGACCTGAGCAAAAATCTGATCCAGAGACTCAAAAGGACTGCAGATGCTGTTGGATTCTGACCTCCCTGCACTCGAAGTGGATTTTCTGGAGCTACAGAAGCCCAATTGGCGCGCTCTCAACGGCGTTGGAAAGTAAACATCCTGGGCTTTCCAGCGATATATGATAGTCCATACTTTGCCCAAGATTTGATGGCCCAAACCGGCGTTCAAAGTCACCCTCAGAAATTCCAGCGTTAAACGCCGGAACTGGCACCAAAATGGGAGTTAAACGCCCAAACTGGCATAAAAGCTGGCGTTTAACTCCAAGAAGAGTCTCTACACGAAAATTCTTCATTTCTCAGCCCAAGCACACACCAAGTGGGCCCGGAAGTGGATTTTTATGTCATTTACTCATCTCTGTACACCCTAGGCTACTAGTTTTCTATATATAGGACCTTTTACTATTGTATTTTCATCTTTTGATCACTTTAGATCTCTAGATCATCTTCGGACATCTAGTTCTTAGATCATTTGGGGGCTGGCCATTCGGCCATGCCTAGACCTTGTTCTTATGTATTTTCAACGGTGGAGTTTCTACACACCATAGATTAAGGTGTGGAGCTCTGCTGTACCTCGAGTATTAATGCAATTACTATTGTTCTTCTATTCAATTCCGCTTGTTCTTGTTCCAAGATATCACTTGTTCTTCAATTTGATGAATGTGATGATCCGTGACACTCATCATCATTCTCACTTATGAACAAGGTGACTGACAACCATTCTTGTTCTACAAGCATCCGAGGCTTAGTGAATATCTCTTGGATTCTTTAATCGGAATCTTCGTGGTATAGGCAGGACCTGATGGCGGCATTCAAGAGAATCCGGAAGGTCTAAACCTTGTCTGTGGTATTCTGAGTAGGATTCAATGATTGAATGACTGTGACGTGCTTCAAACTTGTAACCTGCTGGGCATTAGTGACAGACGCAAAAGAGGGATTCTATTCCAGTAGGGGAGGGAACCAACCGGTGATTAGCCGTACTGTGACAGAGTGCGTGAGCATTAGTTTTCACTGAGAGGATGGGAGGTAGCCATTGACAACGGTGAAACCCTACACGAGCTTGCCATGGAAAGGAGTAAGAAGGATTGGATGAAGACAGTAGGAAAGCAGAGAGACGGAAGGGAAGGCATCTTCATTCGCTTATCTGAAGCTCTTACCAATGATATACATAAGTATCTCTATCTTTACCTTTATGCTTTATTCATTTACCACTATACCCATTTGAGTCTGCCTGACTGAGATTTACAAGGTGACCATAGCTTGCTTCATACCAACAATCTCCGTGGGATCGACCCTTACTCACGTAAGGTATTACTTGGACGACCCAGTGCACTTGCTGGTTAGTTGTGCGAAGTTGTGTTTATGCCATGGTATTGTGCACCAAGTCTTTGGAGCCATTACCGGGGATTGTTCTGTGTAAAAGTATTGATCACAATTTCGTGCACCACGCACCAATCTTCAACTCTGGCAGCACCAACGCGCGCACTCCTCAAATCTGGCGCATCAACTTTTCTGCCCTGCCCTTGGCGCGGGCAGGGCAGCATCTGGCCGCACCAACTCGCGCCAGACTCGCACCACGCTGCACCAACTCGCACCATGGCCGCACCAATTGCTAGCACCATGCACCAATTTTCTGCCCTGCCCTCCACAAGGGCAGGGCAGCCTCCTGGGAGTGAATTTTCATGGGCCGAAAATTCAAACTAAAATCCCATTTTAATTCATTTCTTCACCAAATCAAAAGCCCATCCAAAACCCAAAATCCAAGAATAGAAAGTGTATAAATAGGAGTTAGTTTGATGTAATTAGGACCTTTATGCTCATTTTGAATTTTTACTTTTACCTTGGCTTTTGAATTTTTACTTTCACCTTCCTTTGGAGCTTTGGCTCTCTTGCAATTGTTCTTGAGAGAATTGACCGAGCACTAAGAGGATTAAGGGAGAATTGACTGATCTCCTTCCTCATTCTTACTTGGGCAATTCTACTCTTCTGTTTTTGAGTTTTGGGTGTGTGAAATTGGGGAAGTTCTGTCCCAATTCCCATTCAAACTCTTTTCACTTTGTTTTCTGCAAAATTCAATTCTATTTCTGTTCTTCTATTGCTTCTTCTCTAATTTTCTGTCAATTGTTTAGTTAATTCAGATCTGGGAAGGAAATTGGGTTTTAGGCTCTGCTACCTAAGCCCTTGGGATCCTGAGATCATAATTCACTCTTGGTTCTTCTGTGAACCTTTGCTGCATTTTATTTTCTTTCTGTTTGAATGCTATTTGCTTCTGATTTAAATTCTGCTCAATCAATTGCTGCAATTTACTTCTTCTTTGTTTAGATCTTGCAATCCCATTCCTCAATTCCCTTTTATATTCAAGCCATTTACCTTTCTTGCCATTTAAGTTACTGCAATTTAAGTTTCTTGCACTTTAAGTTTCAGTCATTTACTTTCTTGCTCTTTAAGATTCTGTAATTTTACAATTCTGTTCTTCAATTTACTGCACTTTTCCCTTCCCCCTTTACTTTTACTGTCATTTAATTCTTGTTAAACACAAATCACTCAAACAAAACTTGATTCGCTTGACTAAATCACCCACTAAACTAAAATTGCTCAATCCTTCAATCCCTGTGGGATCGACCTCACTCATGTGAGTTATTATTACTTGATGCGACCCGGTACACTTGCCGGTGAGTTTTGTGTTGGATCGTTTTCCACACATCAAGTTTTTGGCGCCGTTGCCGGGGATTGAAATAGATTGACAATGATTAAGTGAAGTGGAGGTCTAGATTAAGCACTTTTTCTTTTCTGTTATTCTAACTCTTACTAACCCACTAACTGTTTGAACTTTTGCTTAAACTAACTAAACCTTCATTCTAGCTACAGATTGAAGTTCCATTGTATTTCTGGGTTTGTGTGTTTACTGTTGTGTGTTTGTATGTCAGGTATAGGAAGATCTTCTCCTATCATCTCTGAAATTGATCAAAGGACTCTTCGGAGAATAAGAAGAGCCGAAAGAGGGAAGAACATTGTTGGAGAAGAAGAATCTGAGGAGGAATTCCAAGACATGGAAGGAGATACCAATCAACCCGAAGGAGGAGCCAATAATAATCAACATCAGAGAAGAGTCTTGGCTTCATACACATTTGCAAATGCTAGGCATTGTGGGAGTAGCATTCTTCCTCCCAATGTCAATGCAAACAATTTTGAACTCAAGCCACAACTCATCACTCTGGTTCAAAACAATTGTTCTTTTGGAGGAGGACCTTTGGAGGATCCAAATCAACATCTGTCTACTTTCTTGAGAATCTGTGACACAGTGAAAACAAATGGTGTACCTCCTGATAGCTACAAGTTACTGCTCTTCCCATTCTCTCTCAGAGACAAAGCCACTCAATGGCTAGAGACCTTTCCAAAAGAAAGCATCAACACTTGGGATGACTTGGTGAGCAAGTTCCTTGCCAAATTCTATCCCCCTCAAAGAGTCCTAAGGTTGAAGACAGAGGTTCAAACATTCACTCAAATGGAGGCCGAGAACTTATATGAAGCATGGGAAAGATATAAGGCTCTATTGAGGAAATGTCCCCCAGAAATGTTTACTGAATGGGATAAGTTGCAAAACTTCTATGAAGGACTCACTCTTAAAGCTCAAGAGGCTCTTGATCATTCTGCAGGAGGATCCTTGCAACTCATGAAAACCACAGAGGAAGCTCAAAACCTCATTGAGATGGTGGCCAACAACCAATATTTCTTTGCTCATCAAAGACAACGCCAACCATCACAAAGAAGAGGAGTAATGGAGTTGGAAGGAGTTGATTCAATCTTAGCTCAAAACAAGATGATGCAGCAGCAGATCCAACAACAATTTGAGCAAATGGCTAAGAGAATTGATGGCTTGCAAGTGGCAACAGTGAGCACCACAAGCCAACCTCCAACCACTTGGGTGCAAAGTGAAGAAACTCAAGAAGAGCAACAACAAGAGCAAGTCCAATACATGCACAACCAAAATCCTGGAACAAATGAAGTCTATGGTGATACTTACAATCCATCTTGGAAGAACCATTCCAACCTCAGATGGGGAGACAACCATAATCAAAACCAACAACCATGGCAAAGAAATACAGGCCAAAACAATTGGAAAAACACAAACCATAACCCCCAACCAAACACTAACCAAAACTCATACAGAAAACCACAAAACAACTACCCAAATTCTAACCAATACCCACCCAATAACCAACCAACTAACCAAAACACTTATCATTACCCATCTACACCCCAAAATCAACCCATCTCACAAGACTCACAAAGAATCACCAATCTAGAGCTGCTCATGGAGAAACTGATGAAAAACCAAGAAATGACAACCAAGAATCAAGAAGCCTCCATGAAGAACTTAGAGAGGCAGATTGGACAAATCTCCAAGAAGATTTCTGTTGACAAACCATCAAGTTCACTACCTAGTGACACCATTCCCAACCCAAAGGAAGAATGCAAGGTTGTGCAACTGAGAAGTGGAAGAGTGTTAACAGATGGTAACCAAGGAGCAACAAAGAAGCTCATGGAGAATGACACTGAGACAACTAAGAATGATGAAGCCATCAACAAAGACATGATAAGCAAAAATGCTCCAGAAAAACTCACAGAGGAAGACAACAAACCACAGAATTTGAAGAAAGGAAAGAAGATTTTGGAGGAACCAATTCCAAAACAATATCAAGTGGAGAAGAGCTCAACATCACCATTGCCTTATCTACAGAGATTTCACAAGGAAACAAAGGATCAGCACTTCCACAAATTTCTTGAGACTTTCAAGAAGCTAGAGATTAACATACCTTTGGCAGAGGCTTTGGAGCAAATGCCCCTGTATGCTAAGTTTCTAAAGGAGCTCATCAACAAGAAAAGAGATTGGAATGAGAAGGAAATAGTGATGCTTAGTGAGGAATGTAGTGCCGTGCTCCAAAAGGGAATCCCACCAAAACTCAAGGATCCAGGGAGTTTTGTAGTGTCGTGCACTATAGGCAAACTATCCTTGGACAAAGCTCTTTGTGATCTTGGAGCTAGTATCAACTTAATGCCCTTGTCCATGATGAAGAAGTTGGCCATAGAAGAGCTCAAACCCACCAAGATGTCACTAGTCATGGCAGACAGATCAATCAAGATACCAAATGGAATTGTGGAAAATTTGCTAGTAAAGGTTGGAGAGTTTATCTTCCCTGCAGACTTTGTAATTCTAGATACCGATGAGGAAGGCAACAATTCAATCATCTTGGGCAGACCATTCCTAGCAACTGCAAGAGCCATTATTGATGTGGAAAAAGGAGAAATGATCTTCAGAGTACACAATGAGCAAATGATCATCAATGTTTTTAAGTCAATGCAACACCCCCCAGAGAAGGAAGATCATTTGAGGGTGGATATGATAGAAAGCCTGGTGGAAGGAATGTTAGACATCGATCAGCATGAGCAAGAAGAAGATAATCAAGAAACAATAGAGGAGCATGTGGCTGAGGCTTTCATAAACAAAGAGGTGGAACTAAGCAAGAAAGAAGAGATGCAAAAGCAAGAACTGAAGCCATTACCTTCTCATCTCAAATATGCATTTCTTGGGACTTCAGAAAGCCTTCCGGTGATCATCAATTCATCCTTGACAAAGAAAGAAGAAGGGAAGCTTCTTGATGTTCTCAGAGCCCACAAGGATGCCTTAGGATGGACCATTGATGACTTGAAAGGCATCCGTCCTACAGTATGCATGCATAAGATTCTTTTGGAGGACAATTCCAAGGCACTAATTCAACCTCAGAGAAGACTAAACCCTGCAATGAAGGAAGTTGTCCAGAAGGAAGTGATAAAGTTATGGAATGCAGGAATCATATACCCTATTTCCGATAGCTCATGGATAAGCCCAGTCCAAGTGGTACCAAAGAAGGGAGGGATGACAGTCATTATTAATGAGAAGAATGAACTCATTCCCACCAGAACGGTGACAGGGTGGAGGATGTGCATTGACTATAGGAGGTTGAATGATGCCACACGCAAAGATCACTTCCCACTTCCTTTCATTGATCAAATGCTTGAAAGGTTGGCTGGCCATGCTTATTATTGCTTCTTGGATGGCTATTCTGGGTATAATCAGATAGTGGTGGATCCAAGAGACCAAGAAAAGACTTCATTCACATGCCCAGTTGGAGTTTTTGCCTATAGAAGAATGCCATTTGGATTATGCAATGCCCCAGCCACTTTTCAAAGGTGTATGCTTTCCATTTTCTCAGACATGGTTGAAAAATTTTTAGAGGTTTTCATGGATGACTTCTCTGTTTTTGGTGATAATTTTGATACTTGCTTAAACCATCTAACTCTTGTCTTGAAACGGTGCCAAGAAACTAATTTAGTTTTAAATTGGGAGAAGTGCCATTTCATGGTACCTGAGGGGATTGTTCTTGGTCATAAAGTTTCAAGAAGAGGAATAGAGGTTGACAAGGCAAAAGTGGAAATAATAGAAAAACTCCCTCCACCAACTAATGTGAAATCTGTTAGAAGTTTCTTGGGGCATGCAGGATTTTATAGAAGGTTTATCAAAGATTTTTCTAAAATAGCCAAACCTTTGAGTAACCTTTTGATGATTGATCAACCTTTTATTTTTGATAAAAATTGTCAGCATGCTTTTGAAACTTTAAAACATAAACTCACAACAGCACCAATTATCACACCTCCGGATTGGAACCTACCATTTGAACTCATGTGTGATGCAAGTGAAATTGCAATTGGTGCTGTACTTGGACAGAAGAAGGGAAACTTGCACCATGTCATATACTATGCAAGTAAAGTATTGAATGAAGCTCAAAAAAACTACACTACAACAGAGAAGGAATTGTTAGCTGTAGTCTATGCATTTGATAAGTTTAGATCGTACTTGATAGGAGCTAAAATTGTGGTTTATACTGATCATGCTGCTCTCAAGTATTTGATGTCAAAGCAGGATGCTAAACCAAGACTCATCAGGTGGATTCTACTCTTACAAGAATTTGACATTGAGGTAAGGGACAGGAAAGGCACTGAAAATCTAGTTGCTGATCATTTGTCAAGGCTGCCACCAGAAACAATTCAAAAGGCTTCATTGCCTGTGAATGAAAGCTTCCCAGATGAACATCTTATGCTGGTTCAACAGACACCATGGTTTGCTGATATAGCTAATTACAAAGTGGGGAGGAAGATACCTCAAGAATTCACTAAGCAACAAGTGAAGAAGCTAATCAATGAAGCAAAGAAGTTCTTGTGGGATGAACCTTACTTGTTCAAAAGATGTTCTGATGGAATAATTAGAAGATGTGTCCCTGAGAGTGAAATGCAAGATATATTATGGCATTGCCATGGCTCTGCGTACGGCGGACACTTTGGTCCAGAGAGAACAGCAGCAAAGATACTACAAAGTGGGTTCTATTGGCCAACCATTTTCAAAGATGCCAGGGAGTTTGTCCACCAATGTAATGAATGCCAAAGAGCAGGAGGATTAACAAGAAGAAATGAGATGCCACAGAACTTCATTTTGGAAGTAGAATTGTTTGATTTATGGGGCATTGATTTCATGGGACCCTTTCCTCCCTCTTATTCATTCAGATATATCTTGGTAGCAGTAGAGTATGTTTCAAAATGGGTGGAAGCCATAGCCACAACCACCTGTGATGCACAAATTGTCCTTCAATTCCTAAAGAAGCACATCTTTACTAGATATGGAGTGCCCAAGGGTCTCATCAGTGATGGTGGTGGCCATTTTTGTAATAGACAAATGGAGAAACTTCTCCACAAATATGGAGTTATTCATAAGGTAGCCACACCATATCATCCCCAAACTAATGGGCAGGCAGAATTAGCAAACAGGGAACTGAAGAAGATCCTAGAAAAGACAGTTGGTAGCACAAGAAAGGATTGGGCTAGGAAGTTGGAAGATGCACTTTGGGCATACCAAACAGCTTTCAAAACTCCTATTGGGAAGTCCCCGTTTCAATTGCTATATGGCAAGTCTTGTCATCTTCCTGTAGAGCTTGAGCACAAAGCCTTTTGGGCCACCAAACTTCTAAATCTAGATTCTGAAGCAGCAGGAGAGAAAAGATTGTTGCAACTGAATGAGCTAGATGAGTTTAGGCTAGAAGCCTATGAAAATACCAAGATATACAAGGAAAAAGCTAAGAGATGGCATGACAGGAAGATTTTGAAGAAAGAGTTCAAACCTGGACAACAAGTTCTCTTGTATAACTCACGGCTCAAGATATTCCCTGGCAAGCTTAAGTCTAAGTGGACTGGTCCATACTTGGTGACTAAGGTTTTTCCTTATGGGAGTATTGAATTGCTAGATGAAGCAACAAAGAATCGGTTTACAGCAAATGGTCATAGAGCAAAACTATACCTAGGGGGGCAATGGAACAAAGAAACAGAAATCCAGAGCCTAAACCCTCCTTGAAGCAAAAACAAAAGATGTCAAGCTAATGACAATAAAAGAGCGCTTGTTGGGAGGCAACCCAACCTGAGGTAGTTTTATTTTTCATAGCTTTTTCAATAAAAATGTTGAATAATTGGTATACATTGCAAGGAGCTAAGTTTGGTGTTGCACACCAAAACAATTTGAGGGAGAATGAAAATTTCTAAGTTTGGTATTCCACCAAAAATATCATTTAACACATTCTCACCTCTTGCATGATTCTAGCTCCAAGCAATCAAATACATTATTCAACTGTTGAATTGTTTTCTAGCTTTTATCTCATTAACCTTTAGCAAGGATACATGGTTTCAAATATGGTTAACTTGGTACATCTGAGACAGTGGCAAAACAATTAAGTTTGGTGTTCACACACTAAAACAAATCCTGAAACCACACTCAGTTTATGCACACTAATCATATAACTAAGGGCTTGAGAAGCAAGCAACTTTGAGGATTATGCAGGACATGAGTTAACAATTGAAGACACTATGCATTTTAACTCAAAGAGAACACAGCAGAAGGAAGAATCAAAGGGCTGCAACTTCAAAGGTTATATCTGAACTTAATCCTTGCTGCTGTGTGTTGTTTTGAACATGGGAACCATTGTATTTCTTGCTAAAGTGTTTATCTAATTGCAAGTGAAATTGTTTGCTGAAAATGCTAAATCTGCACAATGCTTGTTATCCATCACTTAGTTTAAATTTTGTTTTGTTTCCCATATGCTTGAATAAAAGAGTTTGGTTTGAATTGAAAAGTAAAATATCCAATGTTGCATGAGTATGAATGGAAGTTGGTGGTGGTATATGTGTATGATTAAATGCATAACTCATGAAATAATTGTTGCATAATATCATTCTCATCCAATTGTGAGTTAGCTTGCTGTTATAAAAACTCCTATTAATAATGAGAAATCCCTTGGTAACAAAAACAGAAAGAAAAAGGGAAAGAAAAAGCCAAAATTGCAAGAAAAACAAAGAATAAAGGTTGGATACCAATGGCTTGAACCTTAGGACAAATGCCTGTGGTGTTCTTGTACTGAGATCTGCTTGGATGAGTAAATTCTAAGGGGTATTTGAAACCTGGTCACTTAGATCAACTGATTTGGGATGGCCAATTGAAAATCCACAATAAAGAGCAACTTAGATACAAAGCACTTAGTGATCCAAAGAGATGCTGGGCATCAATGATCCTAGGAAGAATTAGTGAGCCAAGTGTCTGTGGTGGAAAGATGTTGAGCAAAAGAAAAGAAAATAAAGCCAAAGGCTATGCTGCAGCATTTGACACCCAACCTCTAAAAGAATAATAAGCTTGTTAAAGCATTATAAGCCAAGAAGAGTTAGCAAGGGAGTAATCAAAAGGTGAGTCTTATAACAGCAAGTTTAGCAAACCTTTGATGCAAAATGTGTATTATGCAGCAGCAACAATAAATGAGTTGTCATTGTCTGCATAAATGCCCCATAGATCAAGTTCTGCTATCTGCATAATAAGGATATGCATTCTTTTCTTATTCATTTCATTTACTCTTAGTTTTGATGCTTGCTTGGGGACAAGCAAGGTTTAAGTTTGGTGTTGTGATGATAAGTCATCATATACCCATTTTTCAAGCTAATTTCACTTGTTTTGTTAGCATTTATGCACCTTCTTGCATCCTAAGTAAGTGATTTGGAGTGAAAATGCATAACTTCTCTAAATCAAGCAACCACTATGAAATTAATGTTAAATCATGAGGTTTAAGCTAATTTTAATTGCATTTTAATTGATTTATAAGCCTCTTGAATTTAGTGATACTTTGAGTGGTTGTTTTGGTTTATTGTAGGTGAAGAAAAGAAAAGAAAATGAAAAGCGTGGCCTAAGAAGCGTAACACAAGAAAAGGAAAGCGTGGCCAAAGAGGAGAGAAGCGTGCCGCATTGCAATGGGGGAAGCAACATTGCCCTCCACAAGGGCAGACTGCCCTCTAGGAGAGCAACATAGAGAACCAAACAAGAATAGGCAACTCTGCCCTGCCCACTACAAGGGCAGAGCACAAAATGGTGCCTTGGGACCAAGAGAAAGCAAACTCTGCCCTGCCCTTGTGGAGGGCAGAATCGGGCTCTATAAGGAAGAAAATCAAGGGGAAAATATCAACCATGCATGCTACAAGGTTCGAACAAGGAACCATGAGGAAGCCAAGCACTAAGGTCCACTACCGTGCCAAGAAGCCAAGAAAAAATAGCGTGTTTGCCTCCTCCCAGTTTCGAACACGGGCCATGAAAGAAAGGACCTTGCCCTGCCCTTGGCGCGGGCAGGGCAGCATTTGGACTTGCGCACCACACACAAAATTCTGGCGCACCAACTTTGAAAGCTGGCGCACCAAACTCTCGTCCCTGGCAGCATCTGGCGCGCAACGCTCCTCCCCTGGCGCACCAAAGCTTTCCTGCCCTGCCCTTGGCGTGGGCAGGGCAGCGTTTTGCGTTCCTGGCGCACCAAAATCAATTCTGGCGCACCAATCTTCAACTCTGGCAGCACCAACGCGCGCACTCCTCAAATCTGGCGCATCAACTTTTCTGCCCTGCCCTTGGCGCGGGCAGGGCAGCATCTGGCCGCACCAACTCGCGCCAGACTCGCACCACGCTGCACCAACTCGCACCATGGCCGCACCAATTGCTAGCACCATGCACCAATTTTCTGCCCTGCCCTCCACAAGGGCAGGGCAGCCTCCTGGGAGTGAATTTTCATGGGCCGAAAATTCAAACTAAAATCCCATTTTAATTCATTTCTTCACCAAATCAAAAGCCCATCCAAAACCCAAAATCCAAGAATAGAAAGTGTATAAATAGGAGTTAGTTTGATGTAATTAGGACCTTTATGCTCATTTTTGAATTTTTACTTTTACCTTGGCTTTTGAATTTTTACTTTCACCTTCCTTTGGAGCTTTGGCTCTCTTGCAATTGTTCTTGAGAGAATTGACCGAGCACTAAGAGGATTAAGGGAGAATTGACTGATCTCCTTCCTCATTCTTACTTGGGCAATTCTACTCTTCTGTTTTTGAGTTTTGGGTGTGTGAAATTGGGGAAGTTCTGTCCCAATTCCCATTCAAACTCTTTTCACTTTGTTTTCTGCAAAATTCAATTCTATTTCTGTTCTTCTATTGCTTCTTCTCTAATTTTTTGTCAATTGTTTAGTTAATTCAGATCTGGGAAGGAAATTGGGTTTTAGGCTCTGCTACCTAAGCCCTTGGGATCCTGAGATCATAATTCACTCTTGGTTCTTCTGTGAACCTTTGCTGCATTTTATTTTCTTTCTGTTTGAATGCTATTTGCTTCTGATTTAAATTCTGCTCAATCAATTGCTGCAATTTACTTCTTCTTTGTTTAGATCTTGCAATCCCATTCCTCAATTCCCTTTTATATTCAAGCCATTTACCTTTCTTGCCATTTAAGTTACTGCAATTTAAGTTTCTTGCACTTTAAGTTTCAGTCATTTACTTTCTTGCTCTTTAAGATTCTGCAATTTTACAATTCTGTTCTTCAATTTACTGCACTTTTCCCTTCCCCCTTTACTTTTACTGTCATTTAATTCTTGTTAAACACAAATCACTCAAACAAAACTTGATTCGCTTGACTAAATCACCCACTAAACTAAAATTGCTCAATCCTTCAATCCCTGTGGGATCGACCTCACTCATGTGAGTTATTATTACTTGATGCGACCCGGTACACTTGCCGGTGAGTTTTGTGTTGGATCATTTTCCACACATCAGGCATCCTACAGAAAACAGACTTAGCTGGAAGAATCTTACAGTGGGCAATCAAGTTATCCGAATTCGATCTTCGACATGAAGCTCGGACAACTATCAAATCATAGTATCTGGCCGACTTCATTACAAAGTACACTGACACTCCGGGAACTCCTACAAAATGGAAACTCTGCATGGATGACTCTTCAAACAAAACTGGGAGTGGTGCAGGTGTAATTATAGAAAAGCAATCAGGGAAGCCAAATCAAAGCCAAATGACCAAGCTGAAAATGAGGCACTACTGGCTGGTTTAAGGCTAGCTAAGATGGTAGGAGCTTACCATATCTAGTGACTCACAAGTAGTCACCTCACAAATAGAAGGGAGCAACCAAGCTGAGGATCCCACTACAAAAAATACCTCGGGTAATTCGGGGGATCCTGGACAAAACCAGAGAACATCTCGGACAATTCAAGGGACCCTGGACAAAAATAGAAAACAGCTCGGACAATTCGGGGAATATGAAGTCCGACACATACCTCGAGAGCAGAATGCCTAAGCTGATGTTCTTTCAAAACTAGACAACACCAAACCAGGGGGCAATAACAGAAGCCTCATCCCGGCTACATTACAAGACCACAACAAGGAAGGAAAACAAATCCTCTCCTCAGAGTCCGGCGACACCAGCTCATAATTCTTTTCCTCATCCCTATCCCTACAAATTCAGAGGAACCTCCTAAGTCGCACACAGTACTCAGGGTCAGCCACAGTAACACGCATTACAACTATGGAATCCAGTCAATCAGACATGCCGACCAGGATCTTAGTAGACATCTCAGTAATATTTTTTCAAGAAGACATAGGTCAACCATGAGGTTATTACCAAACAACTCGGACAAATAATGGAAACAACTCGGACAATAACAGCAAAACATCAAGTGTCAGATACAGCAGTAAAAGGGAAATCCCAGGACTCACACGAAAGTCCAGGGGCACCCTTTGGAGGCAACAATAGGGCAAGAACACAGAGAAGAGAAGCCGACAATCTATACCCAAACAATCCGAACACCTTTCAAACAAAAGGTCAAAACAAAAGCTAGAACTTTTTGTACAAAGGGAGTCAGGCAACAATGAAAAGAAATAGGAACAGCAACCAAATCCTAAGCAAAGCACACATTCTCCTCAAAGGAGAATACGCAAACTTTTTGCAGAAAGAACCAAAGTTCTTCAGATCAAAAGGGAGCTTGGGCTGAAGAGCTCCCACAAGTCCTATGGGCATATCGGACAACTCCACACTTCACCACGGGGGAATCACCCTTCCGATTGACTCGCGAAGTGGAGGCAATGATCCCAGTAGAGATCGAAGAAAGATCCCCCAAAATGATCCTCTACAAAAAAGAGGTCAACTCCCAAATCCAAAGGAAAGAGCTCGACCTACTCCCAGAAGTCCGAGAAAGAGCTCAGATCAGGGAAGAAGCATTAAAACGTCGCATGGCCTTAAGGTGCAAATGAAAGGTAGTACAGAGAAGCTTCACCAATAATGACCTCATCCCAATCCGAAATAATATCAGAACAAGTCGACCGGAAGAAGGAAAGCTAGCAGCTAAATGGAAAGGACGTTGCCAAGTCACGAAAAGTACTGGGGAAAGGCCACCACAAAGTGTCCGACCTCGAGGGGTGAGAGCTACCAAGGTCATGGCATGCCTGCAAAAGGCGCCAGGCCGAGATCTAAAAGATTGCCCGACCTAGAAGGGTAAGCACTAACAGGCACACACTCTTATTCATATCTTCATTTTATTGTTTAAAAGTTCGCAGATTCCCTAAAAAGTTTCCTACCAAGACGTCCGATTACGACAGGTCGGCAAGGTGAAAAACAAATTCACCGCCCGATCACGAAAAAGTCGGCAAGATGAGAACCAAATTCATCGTCTGATTACAAAGCGGCAGGTCGGCAAGGTGAAAACCAACTTCACCGCCCGACCACGATGAAAACCAAATTCATCGTTTGATTTCGACAAAGGCCGACAAAGTGAAAATCAAAATTCACTGCTCAATTAAAACGCATTAATCTGAATCATTCATCATCCGATTATAAAGCAACAGATCGGCAGAAAGTGAAAAACAATTACCCTGCACGGTCACGATAAAGATAACCGTCCGATAAAGGTGAAAACGCGATTCACCCCAAACACGATCTAAAGATGCCAACCACTTTCTACAAATCGGCAAAGATAAACATAGAATAATGTAAGAAGTTATCGAAAGTGATCTAAAATGAACCTGACGAGGTCTTACGGATCGCTAAAATAATAACTTAAGGACTGGTCGAATGTTAAGAAGTCGAACCAAGTCAACCCAAGTTATAAGTAAACCCTGGAAAGAGGTCTGGCCAACCATATTAAAGAGGATTACTTTAACTTAGATGGGCCTGACATAACAAAGTCAGCCCAAAACAAAAAGTTATACAAGTAGTCCCTGAAAGAGATCTGACAAAGATCCCAGAAAGAGGACTACAAAAAATAACTTAAAGGAGACCGACATAACCAAGTTGGACTCCTACCACTAAAAAGTTATACAAGTAGTCCCTAAAAGAGATCTGACAAAAATCCAAGAAAGAGGACTACAAAAAATAACTTAAAGGAGACCGACATAACCAAGTCGGACTCCTACCACTAAAAAGTTATCAAAGTAATCCCTGAAAGAGACCTAAACAAGGTCCAAGAAAGAGGATTACAGAAATAACTCAAGAGAGCCCCGACACGACGAAAGTTGGCCAACAACACAAAAGTTATAAAAGCAATCCCTGAAAGAGACTGAACAAGGTCCAAGAAAGAGGATTACAGAAATAACTTCGAAAGCTACAGATTGGACCGACAAGAAAAAGTCGGACCAACTAAAGCTACAGATTGGACCGACAAGAAGAAGTCGGACCAACGAAAGCAACAGCTTGGACCGATAAGAAGAAGTCGGACCAACGAAAGCTACAGCTTGGACCGATAAGAAGAAGTCGAACCAACGAAAGCTACAGCTTGGACCGACAAGAAGAAGTCGGACCAACGAAAAACGTGCGCTAAAACGGACATAGCTCCGCCCAAAATGCCGCGGCTCCACGACAAGGCTATCAAAATTGTTCAGAATAACTAAAAAGTGTTCTACAAAAACACTAAAAGGTCGTCAGACAAATTAGCCCCAAGGACCACCTCAACCAAGCAGAAAATGGACAAAATCAGAAGTGATCAAAAGAGGTCGGACAACAAAGTACCGACAATCTACAAAGATCCACAAAAACGGACAAAGACATCTCGCAAACGGCCAGAGGAAAGCCAGGAATGTTTTGCTAAAAGGTATGAAGTCTTGAAAAAAGACACTATTTAAAAAGCGAAAAGCACAGCCTCAAAGACAGAGCTAAAAAGTCATCCAAACAAACTATAAAAAGGTTCCCCATCGAAACACTACCTAAAAAGTTGTTGGATTATGACTAAAAAGCCCGAGCAGTGAAGACAAACAAGTCAGAAGAAGGCTGAAAAGTCCCCTCAACAAACTAAAAGGGGCAATACCAGACTCGCACAAGGAGAAACTACTCAAAGATCGACCAAAGTCAGGATGCTTGAGCACGACTTCCCCGAAGAGATCGAAACTCTGAAAGCACGGTCTCACGGAAAAAGTCCGAACTTAAGCAGGGGCAAAGTCATACAGATCGACGTCAGCTAAAGAAGAGGCGCAAGTACGACTTCAAAAAAGAACAAGCCAAAAGGTTGGGAAACAACTTAAGGCTCAAATGTGCTTAGCCAAAAAGGATACAACTCCACTCAAAGAAGGCACAATCTCAAACAGGGCTACGAACATCATCCAAGACTAAAAAAAGGTTCTATATAAAGAACACTAAAAAGTCATGGGACAAGTCACTAAAAGCTCGGATATCAAGCCGCAAGGATAACTTTGCCAAAGCAGAAGGTTGTCAACACAAAACTTAAAGCAAGGCGTGATCCAGAAGGCAAGGGTAGAAAATCCACACTACCACTCAAAAAAGGTTGGACTGTGAAGTACCAAACCTATAGAAAATTTGCAAGATTGCAAAGCAATGAAGAAACAAGCAAGACAGATGCTTGAGCATTACTTCCAAAGAGATCGAAGCTCTGAAAAGCACGATCTCATGGAAAGATCGAACTCAAGCAGGGGCACTGTTCATACCCTGGGTCAAGCTGTCCGACCCGGGATGTTTAGCGACAAGCCGACCGACCTCTTCAGGTCAGACTATCCGACCTCTTCTCAAAGAGCTCGGCCAATGCCCGACCTCTTCTCAAAGAGCTCGGCCAACTCGCCAAAGGAGCCCAAACCAGGCCCAAAACAAAGGAACACAGCCCAATCTAAAGGCAGCCAAAGCCCAGAAAGATAAAGGCGGTTCCCCTAAAGATAAGATGACCTCACTCAAAGATAAAGATAAGATAAGATAAGATAACTATCTTATCTCCAGAAAGGTCACTCCTCACCATTATAAATACACTGGAGCACCCAAGTATAACTCATACTCTGATTCTACATAAAACCTGTTTAATACCCATGCTAACTTAAGCATCAGAGTCTCGTGCAAGTACCCCCCACCCTCCAGTGACGAAGGATCAGCAGTTCAGCCAGTCCAACAAGTCAGACACAACAGCTCCGACCAGTACAGAAGATCTCGTCCGAGATCGACCTACAGTTTCAGGTAACCCTCGGAACACTGGGTATTTTATAGACTGTGTTCTCCTGTCTTTGTTTTCTTGCTTTCTTTTATGGGTATTCATAAGTCGTTTGTATTTTTCTCTGTTTTTCAGAGATGTCGAAGAATAATGACTCTCTAAAGGCCTTTAAGAAGGCAAGAAAAGCTACCGCAGCTCAGAGCGTCCTAGCCAAGGTGGTCGGGGAAGGGTCCTCCCAGGCTTTGTCGAAGCCGTCTGTCCCGAGCTCTCCTGGGCCGAGGAGGATGATCCCGACCCCTCGGGTTCGTTTGGTCGATCCGCCTCAAACTTCAGTTGGTACCTCTGCTCCTTCAATCGCTCCTCCTCCAAAAAGACCTCGGACTGTCGAGCCATTTAATATTGGTGCTCCTGGCTTTGATGCAGTTGGATTTGTGGATCAACATATTGCTCCCTATGATGTCATGCCTACTGACGATGTATCCATTCTTTGTCATTTGGATTATATTACCCGGAGTGGTATTACGCTGGCACACATGGGAGCGGCTCTATACCGAACTGCTCAAGATCTTCCTATTCATGCTACCAAGGCTTTTATGAAGGAGGCGAAGTCAGAGTTTGATCGAATCAAGGGTTTGAAGGAGGAGCTCGAGGTGAAGGTGTTCGAGCTGGAAAAGGAGTTGAAGGGGGAGAAGGCCCGGTCTGTTGGTCTGGCGGCTGCTACGCAACTGGCCGAGGATACGGCACTAAAACATAAGGATAGCTATGTTACCACTTATAAGGAGCTGATGGGTCTTAGGGAGGAGTTGGAGTCTGCCCGAGCTGATTATGCCGAGCTCCAAGGTCATCTTGTAGGTAGTGTAACTGCTGCTTATAAGAATCTAGTGGAGCAGTTCTGGATTGTTGCCCCTAATTCCGATTTGACTCTCGTTAGTCTTGATAACATAGTAAAGGATGGCAAGATTGTCCCGGATGATCCCGATGATGACATTGAACCTCCTCCTACGCCTTCTCTTAAAGCTTCTGCTATGCTGGTTTCTTCAGCCCCCTTGACCGTAGTTGAGCCAGATCCTGATTGTCAGATCTTGAATCAAGGCGACGGAACAGTGGATGTGGTGCCTCTCCAGACTCGCCCTCCTTCTCCCCAAGATGCTGCTACTGGGAAGCCTTTGGATCCTCTATGATTTCTCTATCATGTTTGTGTATAGCCCGTTTTGTGGGCTTTTGAACTCTTTATCTTTGTAACTGGTGTTTTGGTGACTTGTTTGATACTTCCTTTGGTTGCTCATTTAGCAACTTTATTTTGAAAAAAAAAGTAGTTCTCGAGCTTTCGGGGCTGGTCTTTGATGGCCTCTGGAGTTTATTATCATAACTTAGTAGCTTTTATATCATGTTTGCTTGCACTTATCTTGGTACCTTAGTAGGCTGAGATTTTGTCCAACATAATCATCTTGATTATTTGGTTTGATTTCGTTTGTAATCCTCCTTTTTGTACCTCGTTTAGATCTCTTTTGGGGATTTCGTTTGTAATTTCTGTGTCCTGGGCTTGACTTCATCATGTCGGATCCTGTCAAGTTTGCTTGGTAATCCTCTTTCTTGGACTTTGTTCAAGTCTCTTTCTGGGGATTTACCTTTGTAGCTGGTGCACGAAATTGTGATCACTACTTTTCACAACTCGAAACAATCCCCGGTAATGAATCCAAAAACTTGGTGCTCAATACCATGGCATAAACACAACTTCGCACAACTAACCAGCAAGTGCACTGGGTCGTCCAAGTAATAAACCTTACGCGAGTAAGGGTCGATCCCACGGAGATTGTTGGTATGAAGCAAGCTATGGTCATCTTGTAAATCTCAGTCAGGCAGACTCAAATGGTTATGGATGATATATGAATAAAAGATAAAGATAGAGATACTTATGTATTTCATTGGTGAGAATTTCAGATAAGCGAATGGAGATGCTTTGTCCCTTCCGTCTCTCTGCTTTCCTACTGTCTTCATCCAATCCTTCTTACTCCTTTCCATGGCAAGCTGTATGTTGGGCATCACCGTTGTCAGTGGCTACAGTCCCGTCCTCTCAGTGGAAATGTTCAACGCACCCTATCACGGCAAGGCTATCCAGCTGTCGGTTCTCGATCATGTCGGAATAGAATCCAGTGATTCTTTTGCGTCTGTCACTAACGCCCCACAATCACGAGTTTGAAGCTCGTCACAGTCATTCAATCATTGAACCCTACTCAGAATACCACAGACAAGGTTTAGGCCTTCTGGATTCTCTTGAATGCCGCCATCAATTCTAGCTTATACCACGAAGATTCCGGTTAAAGAATCCAAGAGATAAACATTAGAGCCTTGTTTGCTTGTAGAACGGAGGTGGTTGTCAGTCACGCGTTCATAAGTGAGAATGATGATGAGCGTCACATAATCATCACATTCATTAAGTTCTTGAGTGCGAATGAATATCTTGGAATAAGAACAAGCTGAATTGAATAGAAGAACAATAGTAATTGCATTAATACTCGAGGTACAGCAGAGCTCTACACCTTAATCTATGGTGTGTAGAAACTCCACCGTTGAAAATACATAAGAACAAGGTCTAGGCATGGCCGAATGGCCAGCCTCCCAAAGAGGGTTCAATCATAAAAATATGATCAAAAGATCAAAAGATGAAAATACAATAGTAAGAGGTCCTATTTATAGGGAACTAGTAGCTTAAGAATTACAAAGATGAGTAAAAGACATAAAAATCCACTTCCGGGCCCACTTGGTGTGTGCTTGGGCTGAGCATTGAAGCATTTTCATGTAGAGACTCTTTTTGGAGTTAAACGCCAGCTTTTGTGCCAGTTTGGGCGTTTAACTCCCATTCTTGTGCCAATTTCGGCGTTTAACACCGGGCATTCTTGAGCTGATTTGGAACGCCGGTTTGGGCCATCAAATCTCGGGCAAAGTATGAACTATTAAACATTGCTGGAAAGCCCAGGATGTCTACTTTCCAACGCCGCTGAGAGCGCACCAATTGGGCTTCTGTAGCTCCAGAAAATCCACTTCGAGTGCAGGGAGGTCAGAATCCAACAGCATCTGCAGTCCTTTTTAGTCTCTGAATCAGATTTTTGCTCAGGTCCCTCAATTTCAGCCAGAAAATACCTGAAATCACAGGAAAACACACAAACTCATAGTAAAGTCCAGAAAAGTGAATTTTAACTAAAAACTAATAAAAATATAATAAAAACTAACTAAAACATACTAAAAACATACTAAAAACAATGCCAAAAAGCGTACAAATTATTCGCTCATCACAACACCAAACTTAAATTGTTGCTTGTCCCTAAGCAACTGAAAATCAAACAAGATAAAAAGAAGAGAATATACAATGAATTCCAAAAACATCTATGAAGATCAGTATTAATTATATGAGCGGGGCTTTTAGCTTTTTGCCTCTGAACAGTTTTGGCATCTCACTTTATCCTTTAAAATTCAGATTGATTGGCTTCTTTAGGAACTCAGAGTCCAGATAGTGTTATTGATTCTCCTAGTTAAGTATGATGATTCTTGAACACAGCTACTTTATGAGTCTTGGCCGTGGCCCAAAGCATTCTGTCTTCCAGTATTACCACCGGATACATACAAGCCACAGACACATAATTGGGTGAACCTTTTCAGATTGTGACTCAGCTTTGCTAGAGTCCCCAATTAGAGGTGTCCAGGGTTCTTAAGCACACTCTTTTTTTGCCTTGGATCACAACTTTATTTCTTTCTTTTTCTTTCTTTTTCTCTCTCTCCCCTTTTTTTTCGTTTCATTTTTTTTTGTATTCACTGCTTTTTCTTGCTTCAAGAATCATTTTTATGATTTTTCAGATCCTCAGTAACATGTCTCCTTTTTCATCATTCTTTCAAGAGCCAACAATTTTAACATTCATGAACAACAAATTCAAAAGACATATGCACTGTTCAAGCATACATTCAGAAAACAAAAGTATTGCCACCACATCAAAATAATTAATTTGTTATAAAATCTGAAATTCATGCAATTCTTCCCTTTTTCAATTAAGAACATTTTTTTTTAAGAAAGGTGATGGATTCATAGGACATTCATAACTTTAAGGCATAGACACTAAGACACTAATGATCATAAGACACAAACATGGATAAACATAAGCATGAAAATTTGAAAAACAGAAAAATAAAGAACAAGGAGATTAAAGAACGGGTCCACCTTAGTGATGGCGGCTTGTTCTTCCTCTTGAAGATCTTATGGAGTGCTTGAGCTCCTCAATGTCTCTTCCTTGTCTTTGTTGCTCCTCTCTCATGATTCTTTGATCTTCTCTAATTTCATGGAGGAGGATGGAATGTTCTTGGTGCTCCACCCTTAGTTGTCCCATGTTGGAACTCAATTCTCCTAGGGAGGTGTTGATTTGCTCCCAATAGTTTTGTGGAGGAAAGTGCATCCCTTGAGGCATCTCAGGGATTTCATGATGAGTGGGATCTCTTGTTTGCTCCATCCTTTTCTTAGTGATGGGCTTGTCCTCATCAATGGGGATGTCTCCCTCTATGTCAACTCCAACTGAATAACAGAGGTGACGAATGAGATGAGGAAAGGCTAACCTTGCCAAGGTAGAGTACTTGTCCGCCACCTTATAAAGTTCTTGGGCTATAACCTCATGAACTTCTACTTCTTCTCCAATCATGATACTATGGATCATGATGGCCCGGTCTATAGTAACTTCGGACCGGTTGCTAGTGGGAATGATTGAGCGTTGGATAAACTCCAACCATCCCCTAGCCATGGGCTTGAGGTCGTGCCTTCTCAATTGAACCGGCTTCCCTCTTGAATCTCTCTTCCATTGGGCGCCCTCTTCACAAATGTCAGTGAGGACTTGGTCCAACCTTTGATCAAAGTTGACCCTTCTAGTGTAAGGGTGTTCATCTCCTTGCATCGTGGGCAAGTTGAATGCCAACCTTACATTTTCCGGACTAAAATCTAAGTATTTCCCCCGAACCATTGTAAGCCAATTCTTTGGGTTCGGGTTCACACTTTGATCATGGCTCTTGGTGATCCATGCATTGGCATAGAACTCCTGAACCATTAAGATTCCGACTTGTTGAATGGGGTTGGTAAGAACTTCCCAACCTCTTCTTCTAATCTCATGTCGGATCTCCGGATATTCACTCTTTCTGAGTTTGAAAGGGACCTCGGGGATCACTTTCTTCAAGGCCATAACTTCATAAAAGTGGTCTTGATGCACCCTTGAGATGAATCTCTCCATCTCCCATGACTCGGAGGTGGAAGCTTTTGCCTTCCCTTTCCTCTTTCTAGAGGTTTTTCCGGCCTTGGATGCCATAAATGGTTATGGAAAAACAAAAAGCAATGCTTTTGCCACACCAAACTTAAAAGGTTTGCTCGTCCTCGAGCAAAAGAAGAAAGAAGAGAGTAGAAGAAGAAGAAATAGAGGAGATTGAGATGGCTTATGGTTCGGCCAAAGGGAGAAGTAGTGTTTAGGTTGTGTGAAAATGAAGGGGTGAAGATGGGTTTATATAGGGGTGGAGAGAGGGGTAGGTTTCGGCTATGTGATGAGCGGATAATTTATACGCTTTTTGGCATTGTTTTTAAGTAGTTTTTAGTAAGTTCAAGCTACTTTTAGGGATGTTTTCATTAGTTTTTATGTTAAATTCACATTTCTGGACTTTACTATGAGTTTGTGTGTTTTTCTGTGATTTCAGGTAATTTTTGGCTGAAATTGAGGGACTTGAGCAAAACTCTGAAAAAGGCTGACAAAAAGGACTGCTGATGCTGTTGGAATCTGACCTCCCTGCACTCGAAATGGATTTTATGGAGCTACAAAACTCCAATTGGCGCGCTCTTAACGGCGTTGGAAAGTAGACATCCAGAGCTTTCCAGCAATATATAATAGTCCATACTTTATTCGGAAATTAACGACGTAACTTGGCGTTAAACGCCAAGTACATGCTACTGTCTGGAGTTAAACGCCAGAAAAACGTCATGATCCGGAGTTGAACGCCCAAAACACGTCATAACTCGGAGTTCAACTCCAAGAGAAGCCTCAGCTCGTGGATAGATCAAGCTCAGCCCAAGCATGCACCAAGTGGGCCCCGGAAGTGGATTTATGCATCAATTACTTACTCATGTAAACCCTAGGAGCTAGTTTATTATAAATAGAACCTTTTACTATCATATTATCATCCTGGATTGTATTTTGAATCTGGTGATCACGTTTTGGGGGCTGGCCATTCGGCCATGCCTGAACCTTTTACTTATGTATTTTCAACGGTGGAGTTTCTGCACACCATAGATTAAGGGTGTGGAGCTCTGCTGTACCTCAAGTTTCAATACAATTACTATTACTTTTTATTCAATTCTCTCTTATTCTTATTCTAAGATATACGTTGCACAACACTTTGATGAATATGATGATCCGTGACACTCATCATCATTCTCACTTATGAACGCGCGTGATTGACAACCACTTCCGTTCTACCTTAGGCCGGGCGCATATCTCTTAGATTCCCCAACAGAATCTTCGTGGTATAAGCTAGATAGATGGCGGCATTCATGGGGATCCGGAAAGTCTAACCTTGTCTGTGGTATTCCGAGTAGGATCCTGGGAATCTGGAAAGTCTAACCTTGTCTGTGGTATTCCGAGTAGGATTCCGGTATTGAATGACTGTGACGAGCTTCAAACTCCTGAAGGCTGGGCGTTAGTGACAAACGCAAAAGAATCAATGGATTCTATTCCAACCTGATTGAGAACCGACAGATGATTAGCCGTGCTGTGACAGAGCATTTGGACCATTTTCACTGAGAGGATGGGATGTAGCTATCAACCAAGGGTGATGCCTCCAGACGATTAGCCGTGCAGTGACAGTGCATAGGACCATTTTCCCGAGAGGATTGAAAGTAGCCATTGATGATAGTGATGCCCTACATACAGCTTGCCATGGAAAGGAGTAAGAAGGATTGAAGGAAGAGCGAGTAGTAAAGTAGAGTTTCAAGAGGAACACAGCATCTCCATACACTTATCTGAAATTCCCACTATTGATTTACATAAGTATTTCTATCCCTTTTATTTTCTATTTTATTATTAATTTTCGAAACCATAAACCAATTTAATCTGCCTAACTGAGATTTACAAGGTGACCATCTCTGTGGGATCGACCCTTACTCACGTAAGGTTTATTACTTGGACGACCCAGTACACTTGCTGGTTAGTTGAACGGAGTTGTGAATTCAAATAGAGCCAATTATTAAATTCCATACAAGTACAAAGACAATAGATCACAATTTCGTCCACCAAGTTTTTGGCGCCGTTGCCGGGGATTGTTCGAGTATGGACAACTGACGGTTCATCTTGTTGCTCAGATTAGGTAATTTTCTTTTCAAAAATCTTTTTCAAAATCTTTCTTTTATTTTTCGTTTTTCCCAAAAATATTTTCGAAAAAAAATTAATAAAAATCCAAAAAATCAGAAAATCATAAAAATAAAAAATATTTGGTGTTTCTTGTTTGAGTCTTGAGTCAAATTTTAAGTTTGGTGTCAATTGCATGCTTTTAAAAATTTTTTTTCTTGCATTTTTCGAAAATCCGATGCATTCATAGTGTTCTTAATGATCTTCAAGTTGTTCTTGATAAGTCTTCTTATTTGATCTTGATGTTTTCTTGTTTTGTGTCTTTTCTTGTTTTTCATGTGCATCTTTGCATTCATATTTTCCAAGCATTAAAAATTTCTAAGTTTGGTGTCTTGCATGTTTTCTTTGCATCAAAAAAATTTTCAAAATTATATTCTTGATGTTCATCATGATCTTCAAAGTGTTCTTGGTGTTCATCTTGACATTCATAGCATTCTTGCATGCATTCATTATTTTGATCTAAAAATTTCATGCATTGAGTAATTTTGTTGTTTTTCTCTCTCATAATTAAAAATTCAAAAATAAAAAAATATCTTTTCCTTATTTCCCTCCAATTTTCGAAATTTTGGGTTGACTTGGTCAAAAATTTTAAAATTAGTTGTTTCTTACAAGTCAAGTCAAAATTTTCAATTTTAAAAATCTTATCTTTTTAAAATCTTTTTCAAAAATCATACCTTTTTCATTTTTTCTATTTTTCGAAAATTTCAAAATTACTTTTCAAATTATTTTCAAAATCTTTTTCTTATCTTTATATCAAATTTTTGAAAATATGCTAACAATTAATGTGATTGATTCAAAAATTTGAAGTTTGTTACTCTCTTGTTAAGAAAGGTTCAATCTTTAAGTTCTAGAATCTTATCTTGTAGTTTCTTGTTAGTGAAGTAAGTAATTTCAAATTTTTAAATTAAATCTTTTTATCTCTTATCTTATCTTTTTCAAAATTTTATCTTTTTAAAAAAAAAATTTGATTTCAAAATATCTTATCTAAACTTCTTTTCTTCTTATCCTTTTAAAATTTAATTTCAATATCTTTTTCAATCAACCAACTAACTTTTTGTTTGTCTCTTATCTTTTTCAAAACCACCTAACTACTTTTCCCTCTTCAATTTTCGAAAATATCTCTCTCTCTTTTCAAAAATTCCTTTTAATTAACTAATTGTTTCATGTTTTAATTTTAATTACATCTTATCTCTAATTTTCGAAAATACTAACCCCTTTTTCAAAATTATTTTCGAAATTCTCTTTCTCTTTTCTTATTCTATTTAATTATTTATTTACTAACACTTCTCTTCACCTATCTTCATCTAAAAATCCGAATTCTTCTTCATTCTTCTACTCCCTTCTTTTTCTACTAACATAAAGGAATCTCTATACTGTGACATAGAGGATTCCTCTTTCTTTTCTTGTTTTCTTCTCTTTCATATGAGCAGGAACAGGGATAAAGGCACTCTTGATGAAATTGATCCAGAACCTGAAAGGACTTTGAAGAGAAAATTAAGAGAAGCTAAATTACAACAATCCAGAAACAACCTTTCAGAAATTTTCGAACAAGAGAAGGAGATGGCAGCCGAAAATAATAATAATGCAAGGAGAATGCTTGGTGACTTCACAAAGCCAACGTCCAAGTTTGATGGAAAAAGCATCTCCATTCCTGCCATTGGAACCAGCAACTTTGAGCTGAAACCTCAGCTAGTTGCCTTAATGCAACAAAACTGCAAGTTTTATGGACTTCCATCTGAAGACCCTTATCAGTTTTTAACTGAGTTCTTGCAAATCTGTGAGACTGTAAAGACGAATGGAGTTGATCCTGAAGTCTACAGACTCATGCTTTTCCCTTTTGCTGTAAGAGAGAGAGCTAGAATATGGTTGGATTCACAACCCAAGGATAGCCTGGACTCATGGGATAAGCTGGTCACTGCCTTTTTGGATAAATTCTTTCCTCCTCAAAAGCTGAGCAAGCTGAGAGTGGATGTTCAAACCTTCAAACAAAAAGATGGTGAATCCCTCTATGAAGCTTGGGAAAAATACAAGCAGCTGACCAAAAGATGTCCATCTGACATGTTTTCAGAATGGACCATATTAGATATATTCTATTATGGTCTCTCTGAATTTTCAAAAATGTCATTGGACCATTCTGCAGGTGGATCTATTCACCTGAAGAAAACGCCTGAAGAGGCTCAAGAACTCATTGACATGGTTGCAAACAACCAATTCATGTACACTTCTGAGAGGAATTCCGTGAACAATGGGATACCTCAGAAGAAAGGAGTTCTTGAAATTGATACTCTGAATGTCATATTGGCTCAGAACAAAGTGTTGACTCAACAGGTCAACATGATCTCTCAAAATTTGAATGGATGGCAACATGCATCCAACAGTACTAGAGAGGCAGCTTCTGAAGAAGCTTATGATCCTGAGAACCCTGCCATGGCAGAGGTTAATTACATGGATGAACCTTATGGAAACACCTATAACTCATCATGGAGAAATCATCCAAATTTCTCATGGAAGGATCAACAAAAGCCTCAACAAGGCTTTAACAATGGTGGACGCAACAGGCTGAACAATAGCAAGCCATATCCATCATCTTCTCAGCAACAGACAGAGAATTCTGAACAAAACACCTCTAATTTAGCCAATGTAGTCTCTGATCTGTGAAAGGCCACTTTCAGTTTCATGAGTGAAACAAGATCCTCCATTAGAAATCTGGAGGCACAAGTGGGCCAGCTGAGTAAGAAAGTCATTGAAACTCCTCCCAGTATTCTCCCAAGCAATACAGAAGAGAATCCAAAAGGAGAGTGCAAGGCCATTGATATAATCAAAGTGGCCGAATGCACAAGGGAGGAGGAGGACAAAAATCCTAGTGAGAAAGACCTCCTGGGACGTCCCTCAAGCAAGAAGGAGTTTCCTATTAAGGATCCAAAGGAATCCGAGGCTTATATAGAGTCCATAGAGATTCCATTAAATCTCCTTCTGCCATTCATGAGCTCTGAAGACTATTCATCCTCTGAAGAGGATGAAGATGTGACTGGAGAGCAAGTTGCTCAATATTTAGGAGCTATCATGAAGCTGAATGCCAAGTTATTTGGTAATGAGACTTGGGAAAGTGAACCTCCTTTGCTCATTAATGAACTGGATACTTGGATTCAGAAAATTCTACCTCAAAAGAAACAAGATCCTGGCAAGTTCTTAATGCCCTGTACCATAGGCACCATGATCTTTGAAAAAGCTCTGTGTGATCTGGGGTGAAGGATAAATCTTATGCCTCTCTCTATAATGGAGAAGTTGGGGATCATTGAGGTACAACCTGCCTTGTTCTCATTACAACTGGCAGACAAGTCATTGAGACAAGCCTATGGAATAGTAGAGGACGTGTTAGTAAAGGTTGAAGGCCTTTACATCCCTGCTGATTTCATAATCTTAGACACTAGGAAGGAAGAGGATGATTGCATCATCCTTGGAAGACCTTTCCTAGCCACAGCAGAAGCTGTGATAGATGTCAACAGAGGTGAATTAGTCCTTCAATTGAATGGGGACTACCTTGTGTTTAAGGCACATGGCCATCCCTCTGTGACAAAAGAGAGTAAGCATGAAGAGCTTCTCTCAATTCAGAGTCAAGAAGAGTCCACACAGTCAAACTCTAAGTTTGGTGTTGTGAGGCCACAACCAAACTCTAGGTTTGGTGTTAAGACCCCATATCCAAACTCTAAGTTTGGTGTTGGCAACTATACAACATTGACCTGATCACCTTGTGGCTCCATGAGAGCCACTGTCAAGCTATTGACATTAAAGAAGCGCTTGTTGGGAGGCAACCCAATTTTATTTATCTAATTTTTATTTTATTCTATTTTATTGTTATTTTGCGTTTTATTAGGTACATGATCATGAGGAGTCACGAAAAAAATAAAAAAAAATTAAAAACAGAGTCAAAAACAGAAGAAAAAAATTCACACCCTGGAGGACGCATAGGCTGGCGTTCAACGCCAGTAAGATGCATCTGGCTGGCGTTCAACGCCAGAACAGAGCATCATTCTGGCGCTGAACGCCAGAAACAAGCAACATTCTGGCGCTGAACGCCAGAAATGTGCCTAAAGAAGAAAAACTGGCTCTGAACGCCAGTAACAAGCATGAAACTGGCGTTCAACGCCAGAAACATGCTTTACATGGGCATTGAACGCCCAAAATGTGCACCAATGGGCGTTTAAATGCCAGAATGGTGTGCAAAGGCATTTTACATGCCTATTTGGTGCAGGGATAGAATTCCTTGATACCTCAGGACCTGTGGACCCCACAGGATCACCTCAGGATCTGTCGACCCCACAGGATCCCCACCTACCATATTCCCACCTTACCTCCTAATCCTAGTTTTTGTGATTACTCTTCCCCATGTCACACTTCCCAACAACTTTCACCAATCACCTCAATTCCTCTTCCCAATTACCCCATTCACCACTCACATCCATCCACTCTTCCCCATAAACCCCACCTACCGTCAAAAATTCAAAACCATTTTCCCACCCATTCCCACCTTAAATGGCCGAATACATACCCCCCCTCTCCCTATAAATACCCTTCCATTCTACTTCATTTTCACACAACACACACCCCTCTTCTCCCACTTAGCCGAAACCACCTCTCTCCCTCTCTACCATATTTTCTTCTTCTTCTTCTTCTCTTCTTTCTTCTCTTGCTAGAGGGCGAGCAATATTTTAAGTTTGGTGTGGTAAAAGCATAAGCTTTTTGTTTTTCCATTACCATCAATGGCACCTAAGGCCGGAGTATCCTCTAGAAAAGGAAAAGGGAAGACAAAAGCTTCCACCTCCGAGTGATGGGAGATGGAAAGATTCATCTCCAAGAGCCATCAAGACCACTTCTATGATGTTGTGGTAAAGAAGAAGGTGATCCCTGAGGTCCCTTTCAAGCTCAAGAAAAATGAGTATCCGGAGATCCGACATGAAGTCCGAAGAAGAGGTTGGGAAGTCCTAACCAACCCCATGCAACAAGTCAGAATCTTAATGGTTCAAGAGTTCTATGCCAATGCATGGATCACTAGGAACCATGATCAAGGTATGAACCCGAGTCCAAAGAATTATCTCACAATGGTTCGGGGGAAATACTTAGATTTTAGTCCGAAAAATGTGAGGTTGGCATTCCACTTGCCCATGATGCAAGGAGATGAACGCCCCTACACTAGAAGGGTCAACTTTGATCAAAGGTTGGACCATGTCCTTATGGACATTTGTGCGGAAGGAGCTCAATGGAAGAGAGACTCCAAAGGCAAGCTAGTCCAACTAAGAAGACTGGACCTCAAGCCTATAGCTAGAGGACGGTTGGAGTTCATTCAACGCTCCATCATTCCTACTAGCAACCGATCTGAAGTTACTGTGGCTCGGGCCATCATGATTCATGGCATCATGATTGGAGAGGAAGTAGAAGTTCATGAGGTCATCTCCAATGAAATCTACAAAATAGCCGACAAGCCTTCACCCATGGCACGGCTAGCTTTTCCTCACCTTATTTGCCATCTATGTTACTCAGCTGGAGTTATCATAGAAGGAAACATCCTCATTGAAGAGGATAAGCCCATCACCAAGAAGAGAATGGAGCAAGCAAGAGAGACCCCTCACGGTTCTCAAGAGATGCATGAGGAAGCTCATCATCAAGAAATCCCTGAGATGCCTCAAGGGATGCACTTTCCTCCCAACAACTATTGGGAACAACTCAACACTTCCTTAGAAGGTTTGAGCCACAATGTTGAACAATTAAGGGTGGAACATCATGAGCACTCCATCATTCTCCAAGAAATAAGAGAAGATCAAAGAGCAATGAGGGAGGAGCAACAAAGGCAAGGAAGGGGCATAGAAGAGCTTAAGAACATCATTGGTCCTTCAAGAAGAAGATGCCACTAAAGGTGGATTCATTCCTTGTTCTTTATCTCTTTCTGTTTTCGGTTTTTAATATTGTGTTTATCTATGTTTTGTGTCTTTACTTCATGATCATTAGTATGTAACCATGCCTTAAAGCTATGAATAAAATCCATTAATCCTTCACCTCTCTTAAATGAAAAATGTTTTAATTCAAAAGAACAAGAAGTACATGAATTTCGAATTTACCCTTGAATTTAATTTAATTATATTGATGTGGTGACAATACTTTTGTTTTCTGAATAAATGCTTGAACAGTGCATATGTCTTTTGATCTTGTTGTTTATGAATGTTAAAATTGTTGTCTCTTGAAAGAATGATGAACAAGGAGAAATGTTATTGACAATCTGAAAAATCATGAAATTGATTCTTGAAGCAAGAAAAAGCAGTGAAAAGCAAAGGCTTGCGAAGAAAAAAAAATGGCGAAAAAAATAGAAAGAAAAAGAAAAAAAGCAAGCAGAAAAAGCCAATAGCCCTTAAAACCAAAAGGCAAGGGTAAAAAGGATCCAAGGCTTTGAGCATCAATGGATAGGAGGGCCCAAGGAAATAAAATCCAGGCCTAAGCGGCTAAACCAAGCTGTCCCTAACCATGTGCTTGTGTCATGAAGTTCCAAGTGAAAAGCTTGAGACTGAGTGGTTAAAGTCGTGATCCAAAGCAAAAGAGTGTGCTTAAGAGCTCTGGACACCACTAACTGGGGACTCTAGCAAAGCTGAGTCACAATCTGAAAAGGTTCCCCCAGTCATGTGTCTGTGGCATTTATGTATCCGGTGGTAATACTGGAAAACAAAGTGCTTAGGGCCACAGCCAAGACTCATAAGTAGCTGTGTTCAAGAATCAACATGCTTAACTAGGAAAATCAATAACACTATCCGAAATTCTAAAGCTCCTAAGAGACGCCAATCACTCTAAACTACAAAGGAAAAAGTGAGATGCCAAAACTGTTCAGAAGCAAAAAGCTACAAGTCCCGCTCATCTAATTATAATTAATATTCATTGATATTCTGGAATTTATAGTATATTCTCTTCTTTTTATCCTATTTGATTTTCAGTTGCTTGGGGACAAGCAACAATTTAAGTTTGGTGTTGTGATGAGCGGATAATTTATACGCTTTTTGGCATTGTTTTTAGGTAGTTTTTAGTAAGTTCAAGCTACTTTTAGGGATGTTTTCATTAGCTTTTATGTTAAATTCACATTTCTGGACTTTACTATGAGTTTGTGTGTTTTTCTGTGATTTCAGGTAATTTCTGGCTGAAATTGAGGGACTTGAGCAAAACTCTGAAAAAGGCTGACAAAAAGGACTGCTGATGCTGTTAGAATCTGACCTCCCTGCACTCGAAATGGATTTTCTGGAGCTACAGAATTCCAATTGGCGCGCTCTTAACGGCGTTGGAAAGTAGACATCCAGAGCTTTCCAGCAATATATAATAGTCCATACTTTATTCGGAAATTAACGACGTAACATGGCGTTAAACGCCAAGTACATGCTGCTGTCTGGAGTTAAACGCCAGAAAAACGTCATGATCCGGAGTTGAACGCCCAAAACACGTCATAACTCGGAGTTCAACTCCAAGAAAAGCCTCAGCTCGTGGATAGATCAAGCTCAGCCCAAGCATGCACCAAGTGGGCCCCGGAAGTGGATTTATGCATCAATTACTTACTCATGTAAACCCTAGGAGCTAGTTTATTATAAATAGAACCTTTTACTATCATATTATCATCCTGGATTGTATTTTGAATCTGGTGATCACGTTTTGGGGGCTGGCCATTCGGCCATGCCTGAACCTTTTACTTATGTATTTTCAACGGTGGAGTTTCTGCACACCATAGATTAAGGGTGTGGAGCTCTTGTGTACCTCAAGTTTCAATACAATTACTATTACTTTTTATTCAATTCTCTCTTATTCTTATTCTAAGATATACGTTGCACAACACTTTGATGAATATGATGATCCGTGACACTCATCATCATTCTCACTTATGAACGCGCGTGATTGACAACCACTTCCGTTCTACCTTAGGCCGAGCGCATATCTCTTAGATTCCCCAACAGAATCTTCATGGTATAAGCTAGATAGATGGCGGCATTCATGGGAATCCGGAAAGTCTAACCTTGTCTGTGGTATTCCGAGTAGGATCTTGGGAATTCGGAAAGTCTAACCTTGTCTGTGGTATTCCGAGTAGGATTCCGGTATTGAATGACTGAGACGAGCTTCAAACTCCTGAAGGCTGGGCATTAGTGACAAACGCAAAAGAATCAATGGATTCTATTCCAACCTGATTGAGAACCGACAGATGATTAGCCGTGCTGTGACAGAGCATTTGGACCATTTTCACTGAGAGGATGGGATGTAGCTATCAACCAAGGGTGATGCCTCCAGACGATTAGCCGTGCAGTGACAGCGCATAAGACCATTTTCCTGAGAGGATTGAAAGTAGCCATTGATGATAGTGATGCCCTACATACAGCTTGCCATGGAAAGGAGTAAGAAGGATTGAAGGAAGAGCGAGTAGTAAAGTAGAGTTTCAAGAGGAACACAGCATCTCCAAACACCTATCTGAAATTCCCATTATTGATTTACATAAGTATTTCTATCCCTTTTATTTTCTATTTTATTATTAATTTTCGAAACCATAAACCAATTTAATCTGCCTAACTGAGATTTACAAGGTGACCATAGCTTGCTTCATACCAACAATCTCTGTGGGATCGACCCTTACTCACGTAAGGTTTATTACTTGGACGACCCAGTACACTTGCTGGTTAGTTGAACGGAGTTGTGAATTCAAATAGAGCCAATTATTAAATTCCATACAAGTACAAAGACAATAGATCACAATTTCGTCCACCACTATGGGAGGGTGGGTTTGGGAGGGAAAGTGGTTTAAATTTGAATGGTGAGGTAGGTGAGGTTTTATGAAGGGTGGATGTGAGTGGTGAAAAGAAAGATGGGATTTGATAGGTGAGGGATTTTTAGGGAAGAGGTGTTGAGGTGATTGGTGAATGGGTGAAGAAGAGAGAGGGTGGTGGGGTAGGTGGGGATCCTGTGGGGTCCACAGATCCTGAGGTGTCAAGGAAAATTCAACCCTGCACCAAGTGTTGTGCAAAAATGCACCCTTTGCCAATTCTGGCGTTAAACGCCGGGCTGGTGCCCATTTCTGGCGTTTAACGCCAGGTGCTTGCCCTTTTCTGGCATTTAACGCCAGTCTGGTGCCCCTTTCTGGCGTTAAACGCCCAGAATGGTGCTAGACTGGGCGTTAAACGCCCATTTGCTAGCTTCACTGGCGTTTAAACGCCAGCAAGTTCTCCTCCAGGGTGTGTTGTTTTTCTTTCTATTTTTCATTCTGTTTTTGCTTTTTCAATTGATTTTGTGACTTCCCATGATCATTAACCTACAGAAAACATAAAATAACAAAGGAAAATAGATAAAAATATAACATCGGGTTGCCTCCCAACAAGCGCTTCTTTAATGTCTGTAGCTTGACAGAGGGCTCTCATGGAGCCTCACAGATACTCAGAGCAATGGTTGAACCTCCCAACACCAAACTTAGAGTTTGAATGTGGGGGTTCAACACCAAACTTAGAATTTGGTTGTGGCCTCCCAACACCAAACTTAGAGTTTGACTGTGGGGGCTCTGTTTGACTCTGTTTTGAGAGAAGCTCTTCATGCTTCCTCTCCATGGTGACAGAGGGATATCCTTGAGCCTTAAACACAAAGGATTCTTTATTCACTTGAATGATCAGTTCACCTCTGTCAACATCAATCACAGCCTTTGCTGTGGCTAGGAAGGGTCTGCCAAGGATGATGGATTCATCCATGCACTTCCCAGTCTCTAGGACTATGAAATCAGCAGGGATGTAATGGTCTTCAATCTTTATCAGAACATTCTCTACAAGTCCATAAGCTTATTTCTTTGAATTGTCTGCCATCTCTAGTGAGATTCTTGCAGCTTGCACCTCAAAGATCCATAGCTTCTCCATTACAGAGAGAGGCATGAGGTTTACACTTGACCCTAAGTCACACAGAGCCTTCTTGAAGGTCATGGTGCCTATGGTACAAGGTATTGAAAACTTCCCAGGATCTTGTCTCTTTTGAGGTAATCTCTGCCTAGACAAGTCATCCAGTTCTTTAGTGAGCAAAGGAGGTTCGTTCTCCCAAGTCTCATTACCAAATAACTTGTCATTTAGCTTCATGATTTCTCCAAGGTATTTAGCAACTTGCTCTTCAGTGACATATTCATCCTCTTCAGAGGAAGAATACTCATCAGAGCTCATGAATGGCAGAAGTAAGTCCAATGGAATCTCTATGGTCTCAATGTGAGCCTCAGATTCCCATGGTTCCTCATTAGGGAACTCATTGGAGGCCAGTGGACATCCATTGAGGTCTTCCTCAGTGGCGTTCACGGCCTCTTCATCCTCTCCAAGTTCGGCCATGTTGATGGCCTTGCACTCACCTTTTGGATTTTCTTCTGTATTGCTTGGAAGAGTACTAGGAGGGAGTTCAGTAATTTTCTTGCTCAGCTGTCCCACTTGTGTCTCCAAATTCCTAATGGAGGACCTTGTTTCAGTCATGAAACTTTGAGTGGTTTTCATTAGATCAGAGACCATGGTTGCTAAGTCAGAGTGGCTCTGCTTAGAATTCTCTATCTGTTGCTGAGAAGATGATGGAAAAGGCTTGCCATTGCTAAACCTGTTTCTTCCACCATTATTGTTGTTGAAACCTTGTTGAGGTCTCTGTTGATCCTTCCATGAGAGATTTGGGTGATTTCTCCATGAAGAATTATAGGTGTTTCCATAGGGTTCTCCCATGTAATTTACCTCTTCCATTGAAGGGTTCTCAGGATCATAAGCTTCTTCTTCAGATGAAGCATCCTTAGTACTGCTTGGTGCATTTTGCATTCCAGACAGACTTTGAGAAATCAAATTGACTTGCTGAGTCAATATTTTATTCTGAGCCAGTATAGCATTCAGAGTATCAATCTCAAGAACTCCTTTCTTCTGATTTGTCCCATTGTTCACAGGATTCCTTTCAGAAGTGTACATGAATTGGTTATTTGCAACCATTTTAATTAGTTCCTGAGCTTCTGTAGGCGTCTTCTTCAGATGAAGAGATCCTCCATCAGAGCTATTCAATGACATCTTGGATAGTTCAGAGAGACCATCATAGAAAATACCTATGATGCTCCATTTAGAAAGCATGTCAGAAGGACACTTTCTGATCAATTGTTTGTATCTTTCCCAAGCTTCATAGAGGGATTCACCTTCCTTCTGTCTGAAGGTTTGGACTTCCACTCTAAGCTTACTCAATTTTTGAGGTGGGAAGAACTTTGCCAAGAAGGCATTGACTAGCTTTTCCCAAGAGTTCAGGCTTTCTTTAGGTTGTGAGTCCAACCATATCCTAGCTCTGTCTCTTACAGCAAAAGGGAATAGCATAAGTCTGTAGACTTCAGGGGCAACCCCATTAGTCTTGATAGTATCACAAATTTGCAAGAATTCAGCTAAAAACTGATGAGGATCTTCCAATGGAAGTCCATAGAACTTGCAATTCTGTTGCATTAGAGAAACTAATTGAGGCTTAAGCTCAAAGTTGTTTGCTCCAATGGCAGGGATAGAGATGCTTCTCCCATAGAAGTCGGGAGTAGGTGCAGTAAAGTCACCCAGCACCTTCCTTGCATTGTTGGCATTATTATTGTTTTCGGCTGCCATGGGTTCTTCTTCTTTGAAGATTTCTGTTAGGTCCTCTACAGAGAGTTGTGCTTTAGCTTCTCTTAGCTTTTGCTTCAAGATCCTTTCAGGTTCAGGGTCAGCTTCAACAAGAATTCCTTTGTCTTTGTTCCTGCTCATATGAAAGAGAAGAGAACAAGAAAATGTGGAATCCTATATGTCACAGTATAGAGATTCCTTGAGGTGTCAGAGGAACAGAAAAATAGAAGGAAGAGGCAGAAGAATTCGAACTTAGTGAGATAGAGTTCGAATTATGCATTGAGGAGGAGTGTTACTCCATAAATAGAAGGATGTGAGAAGAGAGGAAGAGTTTTTCGAAAATTAATTAAAAAGATTTTAAAATCATTTTGAAAAAGATTTTGAAGAAGATATGATTGAAAACTTTTTTTTGAAAAAGATGTGATTAAAAAGATATGATTGAAAAGATATGATTTGAAAAACAATTTAAAAAGATTTGATTTTAAAAATTAATGACTTGGCTAACAAGAAAAGATATGATTCAAACATTAAACCTTTCTCAACAGAAAAGGCAACTTACTTGAAATGTTGAATCAAATCATTAATTGATAGCAAGTATTTTTGAAAATGGAAAGAAATTGATTTTGAAAAAGATTTGATTGAAAAGATATGATTTGAAAAATATTTGATTTTGAAAAAATTTTGAAAACTTAAAAAAAATTTGAATTGAAAACAGAATCTTCCCTCTTGTGCCATCCTGGCATTAAACGCCCAGAATGGTGCACATTCTGGCGTTTAACGCCCAAAGCACTACCCTTTTGGGCGTTAAACGCCCAGCCAGGCACCCTGGCTGGCGTTTAAACGCCAGTCTGCCTTTTTCACTGGGCGTTTTGAACGCCCAGCTTTTTCTGTATAATTCCTCTGCTGCATGTACTGAATCTTCAGTTCCCTGTATTATTGACTTGAAAATAGAACCAAGATCAAATAAACAATGCATGCAAGCCACCAAACTTAAAATGAGACTAGTGTCTCAATAAGAAACATAACATATTTTTGGTTTTTATGATTTTGTAATTTTTTTGGATTTTTCGAAAATTAAGTGGAAAAGAAAATAAAGGTATCAAAATTCTTCATGAGAATTCCAGGAATCATGCAATGTTAGTCTAAAGCTTTAGTCTAAAGGAATTAGACATGGATAGCCAAGCTTCAGCAGGACATTGCATTCAAGAGCTAAAGTGATGAGAATCAATCAGCTTTGGTGATGATAAGATCATCACCTTGAAACACTAGAATTCATTCTTAAGAACTCTGAAGAATACCTAATCTAAGCAACAAGATGAACCGTCAGTTGTCCATACTCAACAATCCCCGGCAACGGCGCCAAAAACTTGGTGCATGAAATTGTGATCACTACTTTTCACAACTCGAAACAATCCCCGGTAATGAATCCAAAAACTTGGTGCTCAATACCATGGCATAAACACAACTTCGCACAACTAACCAGCAAGTGCACTGGGTCGTCCAAGTAATAAACCTTACGCAAGTAAGGGTCGATCCCACGGAGATTGTTGGTATGAAGCAAGCTATGGTCATCTTGTAAATCTCAGTCAGGCAGACTCAAATGGTTATGGATGACATATGAATAAAAGATAAAGATAGAGATACTTTTGTATTTCATTGGTGAGAATTTCAGATAAGCGAATGGAGATGCTTTGTCCCTTCCGTCTCTCTGCTTTCCTACTGTCTTCATCCAATCCTTCTTACTCCTTTCCATGACAAGCTGTATGTTGGGCATCACCATTGTCAGTGGCTACAGTCCCATCCTCTCAGTGGAAATGTTCAACGCACCCTGTCACGGCACGGCTATCCAGCTGTCGGTTCTCGATCATGTCGGAATAGAATCCAGTGATTCTTTTGCGTCTGTCACTAACGCCCCACAATCGCGAGTTTGAAGCTCGTCACAGTCATTCAATCATTGAATCCTACTCAGAATACCACAGACAAGGTTTAGACCTTCCGGATTCTCTTGAATGCCACCATCAATTCTAGCTTATACCACGAAGATTCCGGTTAAAGAATCCAAGAGATAAACATTAGAGCCTTGTTTGCTTGTAGAACGGAGGTGGTTGTCAGTCACGCGTTCATAAGTGAGAATGATGATGAGCGTCACATAATCATCACATTCATCAAGTTCTTGAGTGCGAATGAATATCTTGGAATAAGAACAAGCTGAATTGAATAGAAGAACAATAGTAATTGCATTAATACTCGAGGTACAGCAGAGCTCCACACCTTAATCTATGGTGTGTAGAAACTCCACCGTTGAAAATACATAAGAACAAGGTCTAGGCATGGCCGAATGGCCAGCCTCCCAAAGAGGGTTCAATCATAAAAATATGATCAAAAGATCAAAAGATGAAAATACAATAGTAAGAGGTCCTATTTATAGGGAACTAGTAGCTTAAGAATTACAAAGATGAGTAAAAGACATAAAAATCCACTTCCGGGCCCACTTGGTGTGTGCTTAGGCTGAGCATTGAAGCATTTTCGTGTAGAGACTCTTCTTGGAGTTAAACGCCAGCTTTTGTGCCAGTTTGGGCGTTTAACTCCCATTTTTGTGCCAGTTCCGGCGTTTAACGCCGGGCATTCTTGAGCTGATTTGGAACGCCGGTTTGGGCCATCAAATCTCGGGCAAAGTATGGACTATTATACATTTCTGGAAAGCCCAGGATGTCTACTTTCCAACGCCGTTGAGAGCGCGCCAATTGGGCTTCTGTAGCTCCAGAAAATCCACTTCGAGTGCAGGGAGGTCAGAATCCAACAGCATCTGTAGTCCTTTTTAGTCTCTGAATCAGATTTTTGCTCAGGTCCCTCAATTTCAGCCAGAAAATACCTGAAATCACAGAAAAATACACAAACTCATAGTAAAGTCCAGAAAAGTGAATTTTAACTAAAAACTAATAAAAATATAATAAAAATTAACTAAAACATACTAAAAACATACTAAAAACAATGCCAAAAAGCGTACAAATTATCCGCTCATCAGTAGCTTTACGTCTTTATGGGCCGACTTCATCAGGTCGGGCCCTGTCGAGTTTTCTTGGTAATCCTCCTTCTTGGACTTTGTTCAGGTATCTTTTAGGGATTACCTTTCGTAGCATTATCTTTCTGGGCCGACTTTGTCACGTCGGGCCCTGTCGAGTTACTTGATGATCCTCTTTTTTGGACCTCATTTTAGGTCTCTTTCAGGGATTATCTTTTGTAACTTTATCTTTCCGGGCCGACTTTGTCACGTTGGGCCTTGTCGAGTTACTCGATAATCCTCTTTCTTAAATCTTGTTCAGGTCTCTTTCAGGGATTTATCTTTTGTAACTTTATCTTTCCGAGCCGACTTTGTCACGTCGGGCCCTGTCGAGTTACTTGATAATCCTCTTTCTTGGACCTTGTTTCAGGTCTCTTTCAGGGATTATTTTTTTGTAAATTTTTGTAGGAGTCTGACTTTCTCATGTCGGGCTCTTCGAAGTTATAGTAATCCTCTTTTATAGGGTTAGCCAGACCTCTTTCCAGGGCATTATTTATAATTTGGGTTGTTGTGGTTAGTCCGACTTTGTGCCGGCCAGTCCTTAAGTTATTTTATAGCAATCCATTTTATTAGGTCCTCGTCAGGTCCTTTCTATGGATCACTTTCTATAACTTCTTGCATTATTCTATTATCATTTTTGCTGATTTTGTAGAATTTGGGTTTTTAGCCCTCGTTTTTATCGTGATCGCGCAGTGAATTTGATTTTCACTTTTTGTCGATCTTGTAGCTTTATAATCGGGCAATGAATATTTTCAGAATAATACGACTTGAGCGTTTTGTAGAGGATCTGAACAAATTTTATTAAAGGAAAATGCAAATATACATGAGGAGTTAATTTCCTAAGTCGGGTGATTTGTAGGTCTTGGCGGGGCGCCTCGTTAAAAAACCTTTTTCAGGAAAAAGAGTGCGCCTTGTCCAAGATCTTTTATCATCCCTAGCTATAGTACCTTCTTAGGTTGCAGGCGTGCCATGATCTAGGAAGCTCTCGCCCGTCGAGTTCGAAATGTTTGTAGTAGCCCTTTCCCAATACTTCTATGACTCGGAAAGGTCCTTTCCAGTTTGCTGCCAGCTTTCCTTCTCCAGGTCGAGTTGTTCCTATATCGTTTCGGATTAGAATAAGGTCGTTTTCAAAAACGGTCCGCTGTATTACTTTTCGGTTGTATCTGGAGGCCATTCGTCTTTTCCGCGCCTCTTTCCTTATCCGAGTTTTCTCTCGGATTTCTGGAAGCAAGTCGAGCTCTTCCCTTTGAAGTTGGGAATTGACTTTTTTGCTAAAATGGAATTGACTATGGCTATTCCTTCTGCGGTTGGGAATTTCATGCATAGATGCGGAGTTGAGACTATTGCGCCGAGTTGATTTAACGTTGCCCGACCTATTAGGGCATTGTAGGCTGAGCTTACGTCAACGACGATGTAATCTATTTTGAGTGTTCTTGACTGACTTCCCTTTCCATCGGTTGTGTGGAGCGGGATGTATCCCATTGGTTGAACCGGGGTATCCCTAACCCGAACAGGCTGTCCGGATATGCTCTGAGTTCTTTTTCTTCCAAGCCGAGTTTGTCGAAGGCGGTTTTGAATAAGATATCGGCAGAGCTCCCCTGGTCTATTAGTGTGCGATGAAGATTTGCGTTTGCCAGTATAATAGTGATGACCATGGGACCATCATGCCCTGACGCGATGCCGGATGCGTCTTCCTTAGTAAAAGTGATCGCCGGGATCTCGAATGTTTCCTTCCTTTCTGCGACGTGGTATACGTCTTTGAGATGTCTTTTGCGGGATGATTTGGAGATTCCTCCCCCGGCGAATCCACCGTGTATCATGTGGACGTGTCTCTCTGGCATCCGGGATGATCGCGCAGTTGGTCCGACGTCTTCTGCTCTTCTTCTTTTCCTTTGTTCATCCTCATGGGTGGCTAGGTATCGATCTAGCTTTCCTTCTCGTACGAGCTTTTCTATGACATTTTTTAAGTCAGAACACTCATTCGTGGAGTGCCCACGGATCCGATGGTATTCACAATATTCAGCCCGGTTTTCTCCTCCTTTTTTGCCTTTGAGTGGCCGAGCAGGTGGTATTTTTTTTGTGTTGCAAACCTCTCTGTAGACATCCACGAGAGACACCCGAAGAGGGGTGTAATTGTGGTATTTTTTATTTTCTCTCCGTGTCGATCTTCATTTTTTTTGGTATCTTTGTCTTTATCCTGAGGGGTGAACCCTGCTTTTGAGGACTCTCCTAATCGGGAGTTTTCGTCCATGTTGATTTACTTTTCCGCTCGCTCCTGTACCTCGTTCAGAGATGTAGGGTACTTCTTTGATATGGACTGACTAAAAGGCCCTTCTCGCAGGCCATTAATGAGACCCATGATGGCAGCTTCTGTTGGAAGGTTTTGTATATCCATGCATGTTTTGTTGAATCTCTCCATGTAGTTACGCAGGCTTTCCCGCTCTCCTTGTCTGATTTCCAGTAAGCTCGGCGCATGTTTAGCTTTGTCCTTTTGGATGGAGAATCTGGCCAGGAATTTTTTAGCCATGTTGACGAAACTCGAGATAGATCTTGGAGGGAGGTTATCGAACCATTTAATTGCCGTTTTTGTTAAAGTAGTTGGAAAGGCTTTGCAACGAACTGCATCTGAGGCATCGGTGAGGTACATTCTGTTTCTGAAGTTGCTGAGATGATGGCTGGGATCTGTAGTGCCGTCGTACAAGGTCATGTCTGGGAGTTTAAAGTCTTTTGGGATTTTTGTCTTCATGATCTCCTTGGTGAATGGATCTTGGTCCTTGCGAGTGCTATCTTCGGGAGTGGATAGGCTGGCTTTAGTCTTGACATCGGCTTCAAGTTTTAGGAGTTTGTTCTCCAATTCCCGGCGTTGCCTTATTTCTCTTTGTAGATCCTTCTCAGCCTCTCGTTGACGTAGAGCGTCTTCCTCAAGTTGTTTTAACCGGTCTTGAAATGCCTCCAGGGCTCCCTCGTTTGGGGAGTCCTTATTGTTGATTTGGGGAGTGTCTTTTGGTGTAGTGTCCGCATTTTTGTGCGGCGTTTTATCCTCTAGATCTGAGCCGTGGTTGTTGTCATGGTCGTCCGCCATAGTGCTGGGATGACTTCCAGGTTCCCCGGCAACGGCGCCAATGTTTCGAGGGTTACCTGAAACTAGAGGTCGATCTCGGATGAGATCTTCTATGCTGGTCGGAGCTGCGGAGTCCGATCTCGATGATGGTGATCGAAGACGCTGTGTCTGACTCGTTGGACTTGGTGATGATGCTGATCCTTCGTCCCCAGAGGGTGGGGGGTACCTGCAAGGGACTCCAATGCTTAAGTTAGCAAGGTTATTAAGCAGGTATTGAGTAGAATCAGAGTATGAGTTATACCTAGGTGCTCTGGTGTATTTATAATAGCGTAGAATGACCTTCTTAGATAAGATAAGTTAGTTATCTTATCTTATCTTTATCTTATTTTCAAGTGAGGTAATCTTATCTTCAAGGGAACCGCCTTTATCTCTACAGGCTTGGGCTGCCCTTGGATTTGGGACGTGTTCCTCTATTTGGGCCCTTTACTTGGGCTTTCCTGTGACTTGGCCGAGCTCTTTGAGAAGGGGTCGGGTTGTCCTGACCTGAAGAGGTCGGTCGCTTTGTCTGTAGAACATCCCGGGTCGAACAGCTCGACCCAGGGTATGAACAGTATCCCACTCGCATCCCTTCGGAATCACTATAGTGTGCAGGCATTGACATCCTGGACCGTAATCCGGGCACGATATCTCGGGGGTTCCCAATATGAGACCGAAGGGTGACATCTCCATAGAGATGTGTTGGGTTGGCAGCTGAAACGACAATGTGATATCACAGCCAATAGGACAGGCATTCATCATGTGCATTTTTATCTGCTTAATTGCTTTGTTGACTTGAATTGTATGGCTAATTGTATAACATGCCTAATTTCCTAATTGAGTTACCTGATATACATGCTTATACTTGTGCTTTCCTTGCATTGATATTATCTGTTTATTCTTTTGGGATTGAGGAGGTTCGGAAGGCGGTGGCAATAAGATCGCATGGAGGATAGGTTGGTGAAGGCTGTGGGACAGCGGAGAGTTGTTAGTTTAAAAATCCACTAAGTTAGACTACCCCTTTATCATTATGGTCTTAAGTGATGTTTTAATATTTTAGTTATGCTTTAAGTTGAATCTTGTGATAGATATGAAGTTCTAGGATTGCCTCTGGCTTCCCAGAGTCTTATATCTTACATCACTGGGAACTATTACGATATTGAGAACCTCCGGTTCTCATACCATATTCTCTTGTTGTTTTTCAAATGCAGGTCGCAACCCACCTCGGTGAGTTGTGTGGTGGTGACAGATTGGAGGATTGCTATCTTGTTTGAAGTTTTTTTTATTATTTTGTTTAAGATCTCTCACTTTCATATTTATTTTGCCTAGAGCCTTAGCTTGAGAGGAAGGTTGTATAAGCTATTTTAAATGTCTAAACTCTGTATATCTGTATGTAACAAGCCAGCTAAAACTCCGCGAGTAGCGGCTAGATCTCTATGTTATTATCTTTTGATATATCTATTTACATATACCTTGATATTCGTACGTATATCTTGTTCTTCGTTTAGTATATCTTCGTGAGTACGTTTGCGCTTTTCGAACTCTATTTTTGAGCTAAATCCTTCACTGGGCTTCTAGAATACATTAATTCCTTCTATATAAATATGTGTAAGCTTTAGAATTTTCGTAACCTTTGATTAACCTTTGCTTTATGATTCAAGGTAAGGCTTAGGGTAATTAGGGTGTTACATTCTCCAACTACATATTACCATTTAAAAATCTTCCTTCATATCCAAGTTACTACCATTTCCTATCTTCATCCTATTACTAAGCTTTCTAAAAAGATCCAGGGTCAAAGAAATGAAAAGAGAGGTTTAGAGGTTTGAACTTGAGCTTTAAAACACAAAATCCATTTTTGCTGACACAAGGGCCACGCGTAGGCATGCGATTTCTTGGTCGCATACACAAGCACCCTACTCGCATACGCGACATGCCCAACCCATAGAGATTGGTCACGTCGCGTGCAGTGTCGTGTACGCATGACCTGCAGATTAGCAAAATTGATGAATGCTGCAGAATTTTAGCTTAGTCCTCTGAACTTCCGACGTGCATAACTTTTTCATTTTAAAACATTTTTCATCCATTCTTTGAATGGTATAATCTTCACGGACCCAATTTTCATTTGAAAAATTTTGGGGGTACGCAAGTGGTGCACGAAAATTACACTCACACTATGTAATTCCGCACAACTAACCAGCAAGTGCACTGGGTCGTCCAAGTAATACCTTACGTGAGTAAGGGTCGAATCCCACGGAGATTGTTGGCTTGAAGCAAGCTATGGTTATCTTATTATTCTTAGTCAGGATACCAATAGAGTTCTTTTAGTTTTAATTGTAAAAAGTGAAAGTGCATAAAATAAGTAATTGTTACGTAGTGATGGAGAATATGTTGGAGTTTTGGACATGCTTTGTCTTCTGAATCCCTACAACATAATGCTTTCTCACTTTCAAACATGCAAGGCTCTTTCCATGGCAAGCTGTATGTAGGGCGTCACCATTGTCAATGGCAACTTCCCATCTTCTCAGTGAAAATGGTCCAAATGCTCTATCAGAGCACGGCTAATCATCTGTTGGTTCTCGATCATGTCGGAATAGGATCCATTGATCCTTTTGTGTCTGTCACTACGCCCAACACTCGTGAGTCTGAAGCTCGTCACAGTCATCCAATCCTTGAATCATACTCGGAATACCACAGACAAGGTTTAGACCATCCAGATTTTCAAGGATGCTGCCAATGAATTCTAGCTTATACCACGAAGATTCTGATTAAGGAATCTAAGAGATACTCATTCAATCTAATGTAGAATGGAGGTGGTTGTCAGGCACACGTTCATGGGTTGAGAATCGTGATGAGTGTCACGAATCATCACCTTCTTCATATTGAAGTGCGAATGAACATCTTAGATAGGAACAAGCGTGTTTGAATAGAAAGCAGAAATAATTGCATTAATTCATCGAGACGCTGTAGAGCTTCTCACCCCCAACAATGGAGTTTAGAGACTCATGCCGTCAAAAAGTACAAAGTTCAGATCTAAAATGTCATGAGATAGAAAATAAGTCTCTAAAAGTTGTTTAAATACTAAACTAGTAACCTAGGTTTACAGAAAATGAGTAAACTAAGATAGATGGTGCAGAAATCTACTTATGGGGCCCACTTGGTGTGTGCTAGGGCTGAGACTTGAGCTTCTCACATGCCTGGGCTGTTTCTGGAGTTAAACGCCAGGTTGTAACCTGTTTCTGGTGTTTAACTCCGACTTGTAACCTGTTTCTGACACTGAACGCCAGAATGCAACATGGAACTGGCGTTAAACGCTAGTTTACGTCGTTTATCTTCACGCAAAGTATGAACTATTATCTATTGCTGGAAAGCCCTGGATGTCTACTTTCCAACCCAATTGAGAGCGCGCAAATTGGACTCCTGTAGCTCCAAAACATCCATTTCGCGTGTAGGAGGGTCAGAATCCAACAACATCTGCAGTCATTTTTCAACCTCTGAATCAGATTTTTGCTCAGGTCCCTCAATTTCAGCCAGAAAATACCTGAAATCACAGAAAAATACACAAACTCATATTAATGTCCAGAAATGTGAATTTTGCTTAAAAACTAATAAAATATACTAAAAAGTAGCTAGATCCTACTAAAAACTACCTAAAAATAATGCCAAAAAGCGTATAAATTATCCGCTCATCAGAATACCAAACTTAAATTGTTGCTTGTCCCCAAGAAACCAAAAACAAAATAGGATAAAAAGAAGAGAATATACACTAAATCTCACAATATCAATGAAACTTAGTCCTAATTAAATGAGTGGGGCTAGTAGCTTTTTGCTTCTGAACAGTTTTGGTATCTCACTTTTTTCTTTGAAGTTCAGAATGATTGGTATCTATAAGAACTCAGAATTAAGATAGTGTTATTGATTCTCCTAGTTTAGTATGTTGATTCTTGAATACAGCTACTTTATGAGTCTTGGCCGTGGCCCTAAGCACTTTGTTTTCCAGTATTACCACCGGATACATGAATGCCACAGACACATAACTGGGTGAACCTTTTCAGATTGTGACTTAGCTTTGCTAAAGTCCCCAATTAGAGGTGCCCAGAGTTCCTAATCACACTCTTTTTGTTTTGGATGATGACTTTAACCACTCATTCTCAAGATTTTCACTTGGACCTTCATGCCACAAGCACATGGTTAGGGACAGCTTGATTTAGCCGCTTAGGCCAGGATTTTATTCCTTTTGGCCCTCCTATCCATTAATGCTCAAAGCCTTGGATCCTCTTTACCCTTGCCTTTTGGTTTAAAGGACTATTGGCTTTTTCTGCTTGCTTTTTCTTTTTCTTTCTTTCTCTTTTTTTTCTCTTTTTTTTTTCGCAAGCTTTCTTATTCACTGCTTTTTCTTGCTTCAAGAATCAGTTTTATGATTTTTCAGATTATCAACAACATTTCTCTTTTTCATTCATTCTTTCAAGAGCCAACAAATTTAACATTCATAAACTTCACTATAAAAAATATGCACTATTCAAGCATTCATTCAGAAAACAAAAAATATTGCCACCACATCAATATAATTAAACTAATTTCAAGATAAAAAATTGAGATTCATGTACTTCTTGTTCTTTTGCAATTAGAAACATTTTTCATTTATGAAAGGTGAAGGATTCATAGGACATTCATAGCATTAAGGCATAGACGCTAGACACTAATGATCTTGTAATGGAGACATAAACATGGATAAACATAAAGCATAAAAATCGAAAAACAGAAAAATAAGAACAAGGAAGTTAAAGAACGGGGTCCACCTTAGTGATGGCGGCTAGTTCTTCCTTTTGAAGATCTTATGGAGTGCTTGAGCTCCTCAATGTCTCTTCCTTGCCTTTGTTGCTCCTCCCTCATGGCTCTTTGATCTTCTCTAATTTCATGGAGAATGATGGAGTGCTCTTGGTGATCCACCCTTAGTTAGTCCATGTTGTAACTCAAGCCTTCCAAAGAGGTGTTGAGTTGCTCCCAATAGTTATGTGGAGGAAAATGCATCCCTTGAGGCATCTCAGAGATTTCTTGATGAGGGACTTCCTCATGCTCTTGTTGAGGTTGGTAGGGATCTTGTGGTGTCCACATATCCAGAGGTGTCAAGAATTTCTCATCCCTGCACCATTTAGGCGTGCTAAACGCCCTCTGTATGCATTACTGGCATTTAACGCCAGACTGCTCTATTTCTGGCATTAAACGCCAGCTTTTATACCTTTCCTGGCGTTTAACGCCAAGCTGTAGCCTATTTCTGGTGTTAAACGCCAGTCTGGTGCTTCTTTCTGGCGTTAAATGCCTATAATGGTGCCAGACTGGGCGTTTAACACCCATTCTGCTATCCTTACTGGCGTTTAAATGCCAGTAAGTTCCTCCTCCAGGGTGTGCTATTTTTAATGCTGTTTTTGATTTTTTGTAGTTATTTTTGTGACTCCACATGATCATCAACCTAAAGAAAACATAAAATAACAATCAAAAATGGAAATTCAACATAGATAAATAAAAATTTGGTTGCCTCCTAATAAGCGCTTCTTTAATGTTAATAGCTTGATAGTGGGCTCTCATGGAGCTACACAGATATTCAGAGCATGGTTGGGGCCTCCCAACACCAAACTTAGAGTTTGAATGTTGGGGCTTTGGTTGACTCTGTATTGAGAGAAGATTTTCATGCTTCCTCTCCATGGTTGCAGAGGGAGATCCTTGAGCCTTAAACACAAGGTAATCTTCATTCAATTGAAGGACCAACTCTCCTCTGTCAACATCAATCACAGCTTTTGCTATGGCTAGGAAGGGTCTGCCAAGGATGATGGATTCATCCTCCTCCTTCCCAGTATCCAGGATTATGAAATCAGTAGGGATGTAGAGGCCTTCAACCTTTACTAAGACATCCTCTACAAGTCTATAAGCCTTTTTCATGGATTTGTCTGCCATCTCTAGGGAGATTTTTGCAACTTGAACCTCAAAGATTCCCAGTTTCTCCATTACAGAAAGTGGCATGAGGTTTATGCCTGACCCCAGGTCACACAGAGCCTTCTTAAAGGTCATGGTGCCTATGGTATAAGGTATTAAGAACCTTCCAGGATCCTCTTTCTTTTGAGGTAATGTCTGCCTAATCAAGTTATTTAGTTCATTGGTGAGCAAGGCGGGTTCATCCTCCCAAGTCTCATTACAGACTAGGTTGGCATTCAGCTTCATGATTTCTCCAAGGTACTTAGCAATTTACTCTTCAGTGACATCTTCATCCTCTTCAGAGGAGGAATACTCATTAGAGCTCATGAATGGCAGAAGGAGGTTCAATGGAATCTCTATGGTCTCTGTATGAGCCTCAGATTCCTTAGGTTCCTCAAATGGGAACACCTTTTTGTCCAGAGGACGTCCCATGAGGTCTTCCTCACTGGGGTTCACGTCCTCCTCCTCCTTTGTGCATTCGGCCACTTTGGTTATATTGATGGCCTTGCACTCTCTTTTTGGATTCTCTTCTGTATTGCTTGGGAGAGTACTAGGAGGAGTTTCAGTGACTTTTTTACTCAGCTGGCCTACTTATGCCTCCAAATTTCTAATGGAGGACCTTGTCTCATTCATGAAACTGAGAGTGGCCTTAGATAGATCAAAGACTATATTTGCTAAGACAGAGAGGCTCTGCTCAGAATTCTCTGTCTGTTGCTAAGAAGACGATGGAAAATGTTTGCTATTACCAAACCTATTTCTCCCACCATTATTATTGATGCTCTATTGGGACTTCTGTTGATCCTTCCACGAAAGATTTGGATGATTCCTCCTTGAAGGATTATATGTGTTTCCATAGGCTTCACCCATGTAATTCACCTCTGCCATTGCAGGGTTCTCAGGATCATAAGCTTCTTCTTTAGAATATGCTTCTTTAGTACTGTTGGATGCATCTTGCAATCCATTCAGACTCTGAGAAATCATATTGACTTGCTAAGTCAATATTTTATTCTGAGCCAATATGGCGTTCAGAGCATCAATTTCAAGAACTTCCTTCTTCTGAGACGTCCTATTATTCACAGGATTCCTCTCAGAGGTGTACATGAATTGGTTATTTGCAACCATTTCAATGAGTTCCTGAGCTTCTGCAGGCGTTTTCTTCAGGTGAATAGATCCACCTGTAGAATGGTCCAATGACATCTTAGACAATTCAGACAGACCATCATAGAATATATCCAGGATGGTCCATTTTGAGAGCATGTCAGAAGGACACTTTTTGGTCAGTTTCTTGTATCTTTCCCAAGCTTCATAGAGGGATTCACCTTCTTTCTGCCCGAAGGTTTGAACATCCACTCTAAGCTTGCTCAGCTTTTGAAGAGGAAAGAATTTGGCAAAGAAAGCCATGACCAGCTTATCCCAAGAGCTCAGGCTATCTCTAGGTTGAGAGCCAACCATATTCTAGCTCTGTCTCTTACAGCAAAAGGGAAAAGCATAAGCTTGTAGACCTCGGGATCAACTCCATTGGTCTTAACAGTATCACAGATCTGCAAGAATTTAGTTAAGAACTAAAAAGGATCTTCTGATGGAAGTTCATAAAACTTGCAATTCTGTTGCATTAGAGAAACTAATTGAGGATTTAGCTCAAAGTTGTTTGCTCCAATAGCAGGGATTGAGATGCTTCTTCCATGGAAGTTGGAATTTGGTGTAGTGAAGTCACCAATTATCTTTCTTGCATTGTTATTGTTGTTGGGTTTGGCCATTACTTCTTTTCAAGATTCTCTGTAAGGTTTTCTCTGGATTGTTGTGCTTTAGCTTCTCTTAGCTTCTTCTTCAGAGTTCTTTCAAGTTCAGGGTCAGCTTCAACAAGAATGTTCTTGTCCTTGCTCCTCCTCATATGAAAAAGAAGAGAACAGAAAAGAAGAGAAATCCTCTATGTCACAGTATAGAGATTCCTTTATGTGAGTAGAAGAGAAGAAGAATAAGAATGAAGAAGGAATAAGAAGAATTCGAACACAGAGAAAGGAGAGAGGGTTCAAATTATGTGTAGAAGAGAAGAGAGGAAAAGAATTCAAATTTTAATTTTAAGAAAAGAAAATTATTTTTGTTTTTATTTTAATTTAAAGTTAAAATTCAAATTTATAAAAAGGAATAAAATGAAAATTTAAAACAATTAGTTAATTAAAAAATTTTTTAAAAAGAAGTTAATGATTTTTGAAAATTAGAGAGAGAAAAGTGGTTAGATGGTTTTGAAAAAGATAAGAATTTCAAAACCAAACACAAAGTTAAGTAGTTAAATGAAAAGGATTTGAAAATCAATTTTGAAAAGATAAGAAGTTGGAAAAGATTTTGAAATTATATTTTGAAAAAGATATGATTGAAATTTATTTTGAAAAAGATTTGAAAAAGAAATTTAAAAAGATTTGATTTTGAAAATTAAAGTTAATTACTTGACTAACAAGAAACTAAAAGATATGATTTTAAAATTTAAAGATGGAACCTTTCTTAATAGGAAAGTAACAACTTGAAAGTTTTTGAATCAAAACATTAAATGTTAGCAAGATTTTCGAAAATTTGAAATAAAATTAAGAACAAGATTTTGAAAATTAATTTTTTTTAAAAAAAAATTTCGAAAAACTTGAAAGAAAAATGAAAAAGATTTGAATTTTGAGAAGAATTATAAAAGATAGGATTTTTAAATTGACAATTTGACTTGACTCATAAGAAACAACTAATTTTTAAAAATTTTTGACTGGGTCAACTCAACATTTTGAAATTTATGAGAGGAAAAAAAAGGAAAGATATTTTTTTAATTTTTGAATTTTTAATGGGGAGAGAGAAAAACTCAAAAATGACACAAGACATGAAAAATTAAGATCAAAACACATAATGCATGCAAGAACACTTTAAATGTCAAGATGAACACCAAGAACACTTTGAAGATCATGATGAACACCAGAACATGTTTTTAAAAATTTTTAAGAAAGAAAAACATGCAAGACACCAAACTTAAAAATTTTTAAACTTTAAACACTAATAATTCAAAAATGCATATGCAAAACAAGAAAAGACACAAAACAAGAAAATATGAAGATCAAACAAGGAGACTCATTAAGAACAACTTGAAGATCATGAAGAATGCAATGCATGAATTTTCGAACTTAAAAATTGACACTAGACTCAAACAAGAAACACAAAATATTTTTTTGGTTTTTATGATTTTTTTTAAATTTTTTTGTATTTTTTTCGAGAATTATATAGGAAAAAGAAGATAAGAAATTCAAATTTTTTTTTTGGAAAATCGAAAAAGAAGAGAAAATTTTTATTTGAAAGATTTTTGAAAACTTTTTGAAAATAGAACAAGAAGAAAATTACCTAATCTAAGCAACAAGATGAACCGTCAGTTGTCCAAACTCGAACAATCCCCGGCAATGGCGCCAAAAATTTGGTACACGGAATTGTGATACACAACTTCGTGCAGCTGACCAGCAAGTGCACTGGGTCGTCCAAGTAATACCTTACATGAGTAAGAGTCGATCCCATGGAGATTGATGGCTTGAAGCAAGCTATGGTCATCTTGCAAATCTCAGTCAGGTGGATTCAAATGGTTATGAAGCTTTGATAATTAAAAGATAAACAAACATAAAATAAAGATAGAGATACTTATGTAATTCATTGGTGGGAATTTCTGATAAGCGTATGGAGATGCGTTGTTCCTTCTGAATTTCTGCTTTCCTACTGTCTTCATTTAATCATTCATACTCCTTTCCATGGCAAGCTGTATGTTGGGGATCACTGTTGTCAATGGCTACCTCCCTTCCTCTCAGTGAAAATGGTCCTCTACAGTTTCTGTACGGATAATCAACTGTCGGATTTCTCGTCTCGCATGAAAAATACCAGGCACAGCTATCGTATGGCTAATCAGTTGTCGGTTCTCGATCGTGTTGGAATAAGATCCAATGATCCTTTTGCACACTGTCACTGTGCCCCATAGTCGCGAGTTTGAAGCGCGTCATAGTCATCCCTTCCCAGATCCTACTCAGAATACCACAGACAAGGTTTAGACTTTCCGGATCTCAGGAATGCTACCAATTGATTCTAGCCTATACCACGAAGGTTCTAATCTCAGATTCAGATGCCCCATTGTCAGAGGGAAAACAATGTGAATCGCTGATTAGAGACCCAAGAGATATGCATTCAAGCTTGTTTTCATGTAGAATGGAAGTGTTTGTCAGGCACGCGTTCATAAGTGAGAATGGTGATGAGTGTCACTTGATCATCACATTCAACATGTTCTTGTGTACGAATGAATATCTTGGAGTAAGAATAAGCTTGAATTGAATAGAAGAACAATAGTACTTTGCATTAATACTTGAGGAACAGCAGAGGTCTACACCTTAATCTATGGTGTGTAGAAACTCCACTGTTGAAAATACAGAACAAGCTCTAGGCATGGCCGAATGGCCAGCCTCCCAAAAGTCTAAGATAGTATCAAACTGACCAAAAAGATCTCAGATGATCAAAGATTGGTATAAGGACTAAACGTTCAAAGATGCTCAGTACAATAGTAAAAAGTCCTATTTATACTATACTAGTTACTAGGATAACAGAAATAAGTAAATGATGCAGAAATCCACTTCCAGACTCACTTGGTGTGTGCTTGGGCTGAGCATTGAAGCTTTCATGTGTAGAGACTTTTCTTGGAGTTAAATGCCAGCTTTTATGCCAGTTTGGGCGTTTAACTCTAGCTTTTATCCTATATCTGGCGTTTAACGCCAGAATAGGGCAGGAAGTTGGCGTTTGAACGCCAGTTTGCGTCGTCAAAACTTGGGCAAAATATAGACTATTATATATTGCTGGAAAGCCCAGGATGTCTACTTTCTAACGCAATTAAGAGCGCCCCAATTGGGATTTTGTAGCTCCAGAAATTCCATTTCGCGTGCAGGAGGCTCAGAATCCAACAGCATCTGCAGTCCTTTTTCAGCCTCTGAATCAGATTTTTGCTCAGGTCCCTCAATTTCAGCCAGAAAATATCTGAAATCACAAAAAAATACACAAATTCATAGTAAAGTCTAGAAATGTGAATTTTGCTTAAAAACTAATAAAATATACTAAAAAGTAGCTAGATCCTACTAAAAACTACCTAAAAACAATGCCAAAAAACGTATAAATTATCCGCTCATCACCTACCTCTCAGGATTCACCTTTCTATTCCTCCACGTGAGCTCAATATCCTATTTACATCCTTTAGTCTTATTTATAATGTCCTATCATAACCGAATTCAAGCGTATGTTGTACTCATTCTTCTCACTCTTTGCTATCCTTAATTCAACCCCAATACTACATCAGCATTTCAATTTAATGTTCTTTAAATCTTTCTTGCAAAACTAACAATTTATTCATTACCATCTGTGTACAAGTTCAATTGCACCTGTAATCATCTCGAAAGCCTACTTCGAATCGATCTAATCTCACAGTCCTGATTAAATTCAGTTTCTTAGAAATCCCCATTTACCTTAACCCACTAAGCTCTTCAAGAATTCAAGCCTAAGATACGTCTAGTCACCATCCTACTACCTCTATTCACAACTATTATGTGCCATTGCTTTCCGCGAGCTTCTGCTGCACCACTTTGATTCCCAGCCACTAATTAACTAACTAATACAAATGTTCAATCAAGTCATACATCATTATCGGATTACAAAGCCTAGGCTCACTTCTGAACTCTCTCAACTTAACTCAAATAGTGTTTATGCTCATCCTAAGACTAAGTCATAATTTAGTGCCTTATGGCATCTCTATGCCTCATTCAAGGTCTCATTAAATCCTCAATCTCAATAATTATATTACCTAGGACCTTAGTGATAACTAGGGAACCTACTCAGATTATCCATGTTTAAGTGCAACACTACAACTCCTCATACTAAACCATCAATAAATTTCCACTTATCATAACTAAAATCAAATGCCACTCTATGTCTAACCCAATCGAAATTCAAGCCTAAAGTCATGCCCACTTATCTTTCCCCTTTTATACATGCCTTTGTACTTAAATAATCTACCAGGTACTAACTGTCATATTAATCATCTTAGAATCTAAACGTAAAACTCAAAATCAGATGTGGATATTCCTAGGTGGTAGCTTAATTCAAGATCTTAGTCCTTTAGTAGTCTTATCCATCTCTATGGGGTAGTTCCTCCTTGTTCCACATTTTTAAGACGAGCACAAACATAGTAGGCTCCTGATCGTGAGTCAGAGAATTTACTTCGTTACGGCCTTAATCAGCGCAATGCCTAACCCACTATATCCTAAGATTACGTCGGAACGCACTCCAAGATTTCCAATGAAACATCATCATAAATATCAACTAGTTCATGGGATTTTGGCAACACAAGTATTAGCTCTGTAATTAATCTTTCTTTCAAGTCCTGGAGAAGTTTCTCTACAATTTGATGTCGTACGCTCGCAAGTTTTGTCCTTCGGGTTTATAATTTGTGTCCTAAGGAACTAACATACCGATGGTTGCGACTAAGAATTGCATGCGATGCCGAAATGATCTCAAGTTATTAGAAGGAATACCAAGCTTAGAAGAGAAAATACAATTTTGGATGGTATTGATGACAAGTCATCATATACCCATTTTCTATGCTTTTTCATACAAAAAATTGATGATTTGTGCTTAAATATTGAATGCTTTTTGTACTTAAATGATATATTTTCTTGATATTTTAAGTTGGGGTACACTTTGGAGCCTTAGGAGAAAAAAAGGAGAAAAAAAGAGCTTTGGGACACACTTTGAAGTTGGGGTACACTTTGGAGCCTTAGGCCACGCTTTTAAAAGCGTGCCCATGACCAAATCAAGGAAGGAAGCAGCCAGCACGCACACTGCCCTGCCCTTGCCAAGGGCAGGGCAGAATCGTGATGCATATTGAGGTTGGAAGCAAGAATTTCGCTAAGGTAAAATCTGGGCGCTCACAGCATGACCATGCCTCCTTCAAAGGGCTATAACTTGAGCTACAGATGTCCAATTGATGTGCTTCCAGTTGCGTTGGAAAGCTGACATTCAGAGCTTTCCAACGATATATAGAAATCCATATTTGGCGTACAATTGAGGCAGGAACGAGAGGCATCTTTAAGGGCCAAAAATAAGCGAAAATACACCAAAATGCTTCCATCAAGGCTCGAAGAGGGAGACACAAGGAAACCAAGGAAGTCTGCCCTCAAGGAGGGCAGAATGCCCTCTTGGAGGGCAATGTCGTGTTTTATTCATGAAAATTCAAGGAAAAATTGCAACAACTTCCTCCACCAAGTTTCGAACACAAGACCTCTAGGAAGCCAAGCTTTAGGCGCGCACACAACTTGGCACGGCCAGCATCAAGCACGCACGGGCAGCACAAGACACACCAAGGCAACATTGCCTTGCCCTCCACAAGGGCAGGGCAGCATCTTCACACTCCAAGCCCACACCATGCTCGCACCAAGGACGCACGCACCAAATCCTGCCCTGCCCTCCACAAGGGCAGGGCAGCCTCCTGGAAGTGTCATGGGCCAAAAATCAACCAAAATTCAATTTAATTCAATTCCTCACCAAATTGAATCAAGGCAAACCAAACCCATTTCTCCTCAAATCCAAAGCAAGCAAAGCCCACTCATCATCACTCAAAGGCACATGGATCAATTAAATTAGGATTTTCATTTTTGTAATTTGTTTTAATGTCATTTTCATTTTTTATTTTGTAAAGCCTATATAAAGGCATCACTCTCATTTCAAAAGGAGAGCTCTTTCATTTATTTTTCTTCTGTCTTAAATTTGGGATTGAGAGTGAAGGAATTCTGTTTCATTCTTGATCTAAGATTGCTCTTTATTATTTTTCTGCATAATTCAGTGAATTGAGTTTTGGATCCAAGTTTTTCTCTACGGCTTTCATCTTCCTTTCTTCTTCAATTTGTCTTCTACTTTGATCAAGGAAGGGTTTGAGATCTAGACTTGTTTTCTAGTCTCATTGATTCCCTGAGATCAAATTTATTTTGAAATTAAGTTGAGTTCTTGGCTGCTCTTCTATTTTTACTGTTCCATTGGCTTTCAATTTACTTTCAAGCAATTTAATTCTTCTGCACTTGTTCTTCATTTTAGATTTCTGTTCATGATCCCAATTTCCTTTTCTGCATTCTGCACTTTCACATCTTTGTTCACATTGAGCTTGATTTAATTTTCTGTGCATTTACATTTTCCGCAATTTAAATTTCCAATTGCTTAATCTATTGCGTCCTTTAATTTCCAGCACCCACTCCCCTTTACATTTGATGCAATTTACAATTCTTGCAATTTAAGTTTCAGCTATTTTACTTTCTTGCTCTTTAAGTTTTCTGCCCATTTAGATTCTGCAACTTTATCATTCCTGCAATTTACTTTCTGTTGATCAACTTCACACAATTCACTTCAATGTTAGCTTGACTAAACTAATCACCCACTAAAATTGCTTGATCCATCAATCCCTGTGGGATCGACCTCACTCTTGTGAGTTATTACTACTTGATGCGACCCGGTATACTTGCCGGTTGGATATGTGTGTTGGAAATTTGTTTTCCGCAAAAACACCATCAGGTATCCATAAGAAATTGAAGAGATACATTATGTTGTGATAAGAGAAAGTGGTTGTAGAAAATAAGAAAATGCATCCGAAAGTAAATTAGAGTGCACCTCAAGAAAGGGATTCCAAATAAATAATCTTTGGTGGAAACAATAAGGCCAATTGAATCAAAATATGCCTTTATTGATATTTAAGAGGATCACGAGCCCTTGAATAAATGCAGTTCAACCCAACAGTACACATTCAAACTCACATCAAGGAGCACAGGGTTTGCGTGAAGATATGTACAAACAGGGAGTATGATTGGGCAAGGTTCAATATATTCACCAAGGTTCAATATATGTCCAATGCAATTTACAAGGAAAATGACAGGTCGGTTCACAAAGATGTGTTGATGTTTTTATGCGTATAAAATCTCACACCGCCATTAAGATTATGGTGCTTTCGCAACGTTACTCTGATTCGTTGGACTTTAAGATTTTGATGACTCGCAACCAAAAATGTCCCAAAGTTCTGTCGACTTTAGCGGCAATACTTTATGCGGCACAAGTACATTGAGTCATAGGCCTGACGCTAAACCTGATTCCCTCAGCTATAAGTTCACCATATGAAGTTACAAATAAATGTTGGGGTACAACCTCACACCATGTAGTTACAGCTCTGGCACCAATTACACACTTACCTCTCATTGGTGTTGTTTTCGACCCGCATTCGGGTTCTTCTCACGAGTACAATCCCTCGCCATGTGACCAGGTAGTCTGCAATCAAAGTAGTCATCTCTTCCTTTTGCGGGATGATACAGATCAAAAGTGGGTCTCCGTCTCCTAGTGTTGCCTTGACCTTGAGGTACATGTCCTCCCCTCTTGATGTTCTGAGCTCTTGGTTGAAAATGCTTCTCACGCCCACGGTCGTTGTTCTCCCCATGAGTATCTCTTGACGGAGCCACTTTCTTCGCACACTCCTCCACAACTCTCGCCTTGTTTACAAGCTCGGAAAAGATCCAAATCTCCAAAGGAGCTACAACAGTCATAATATTATCCTTCAAGCCCCCTTGGTACTTAATGCTCTTCCAACTCTCATAGCTCTCCAGGGCACCCTGACAAACCCTAGAGAACCTACAAAGCTTCTCAAACTGACTAGTGTAATCCACCACAGACAAAGAGCCTTGCTTCAGCTGCATAAGCTCAAACTCCTTCAATTCCCATACAGATTTAGGAAAGTACTTGTTGTAAAAAGTTGTCTGGAATACATCGCAAGGAATGTCGGCATTTTGAAGCTGTAGTAAGCGGCACTCTCTGTAACACCAGTGTAGAGCTTCTTGATGAGTCCATATTTTCCGATATATTTTGGCTTGATCTGGGTAGCTTTCATCACATAAACCTACACTTAAGCACAATAATAGCATACTTTTGTGTTTGATCCCTAAATTAGACCTAAATGTGAAAACATGCATTTTTTGTGCTTAAATTAGGAAATTTAATCCCACTTTAATTCCGTTCGATCCCATGATATATTTGTTGAGTGATTTTAGGCTTTAGAGGAAAGAATGGATGGCCAAAAGTGGAAGAAAGCATGTACAAGGGAGAACACATGAAAAAAAAGGAAAAGCACACACAGTAATGTGTGCGTGCACACAAGTGCCTGTGCGTACGCACATGAGGATTTTCAGCTAAGTGTGCGCACGCACACATCTGTGCGTCCGCACAGGTCCCAGTACTTCATTAAAAATGCACGTGCACTCATAATTTGGGGCTCTTTTTGGCCCATTTCTGAAGGCTTGAGGCTCGTTCAAGAGGCTATATTAAAGGAGCAACAACACATTAGCTGAGAAAGCCATCTTAGTTTAGGAAAAACACATAGTAGGAGTAGGAGTAGTGTAGATTAGGAAATTGTCCTCTTAGGGTTTTAGTTAGGGTTTGTAGCATTTTATACTTCAAGTTTGATTTTGGATTCTAGCAACTCCGATTGTAAGTATTCCCTTAATTGTCTCTTTTAATACATTGTTTGTTCTACATTTTCTCTTATTTTTATCTCTCTTGTCAATATTTAGATTTCTAGTCTTACAATTTTAGATTTCTAGTCTTACAATTTTAGATTTCTAGTTGTTTAATTTCATGTTTGATGGCTTTTATATGTTTGTTGAGTTGCTGTTATTGCTTTTGATCATGTATGGTTCATAGCTTTCAGTAATTTACCTATTTTGTCATGTTTTATGATTATTCCCATTAGGTGTTTGATGAAAATGAGTGCTAGAGCCATAATGTCCAACATTTAGTGACAATTCTTGGGTTGTTAGTTGTTATTGTTTCCATTAACGCAAGCTTTTTACTAAGGTAATTAATAAGTTAGCTAGGACTTGTGGATTGATAACAATTACGCTCACTTGACTTATCCTTCGATGTTAAGGGTTGACTTAGTGAGATTAATCCATCATAATTATCATAGTTGTGGTTATGGCAAGGAAGGAATTCCATAACTCATCCCAAGTCAAGGTTTCTTTTAGGTCTTAAACCACTTTGTCATTTACTTTAAAGCTTTACGTGTTTATATTGCATACATAGTTCTTTTATTCCTTTATTAGTTTATTAATTGAAATTTTGCCTTGTCCTTTTATTCCTTTATTTTGTTTGCTCTCAATCATTGAAAACCCCTTTGCTTTTTTACTACCAAGATTGTGCACTCGTTGGCATTAGTTCCTAGGGAGAACGACCCGAGGTTGATGTACTCTCGATTTCGGTTTATTTTGATTTGAATTGGATTATTTGATTTGGGAGTTAATTGTTGGTCTAGACTATACTTTCAACGAATGAAATTATACTTTGTGAAAATCTAGATCGACGATAAACGCCTAACATTAAATTTGGCGCCGTTGCCGGGGAGCTAGCGTCATTAGTGCTATATTTTGGTTGTTGTAAATATGTGAATAGTGTGAATAGATACTCTTTTTGGGTTGTTTGCTTGTTTTTTGCTATTAATTAGGATTTTGCTTCTTTTGTTATTTGATGTCTTTTGTCTTTATTTTCTGTTTCATCTATGAGTTATCACCCTCTTGGTTTGGAGTTTGGTTGTGATCATTTTGTAGGGTTTGATAACTTTAATTGTGGATTGCATCATGGGTTTGGAGCATCAATTTTGGGAGGAGCAACCTCCTCCATAATACAATGAACCATACCCTTCCCAATATGCATACCCAAACTTAGGATATGGTGGATTCCACTATGACTATACACCTCCACCACTATATACCTAGGACCCCTACCCTTAACACAACTCTCAATCACCATATTTTCAAACACCAGATCAATACCACCATCCACCTCCTTATACACCACCTCAAGATGCTTATCAACATGAACTACCTCCCACATATACAACCTTCTTCCCTACCAATGAACTTTTCCTTTCACACCAATGTGAAACTTTCCTACCCTTGACCCAAGACCATCAAGACCTTCAGGTTCTTCTCCAAGAGCAAGAAGGATCCCGAAGAACTCAAGGGCAAATCATGGCTACCATAGACGAAGCGTGAAACCGCTTAATCCTCCTACGCTCATCCGATCAAGGCATTCCTCTTGAGGAATGTGAGGGATCAACTAAAGCCTGTAGTGAAGAGGAGTGCGTGGAGCCACAAGGAGAAGAAGAATGGTTAGGGCTTTAAGTGCAACAAGAGGAAGATAGTGAAGTATGTGAACCGGAGGAGAGAAGTGAAGAATTGAGGGAGGTTGATCAATATGAGGATTCCATCATCAATAATTTTTTGTCCTCCTTGATCAATCCCCTTGATGATCCTAATGAGCCTCTTCCCATTGAGCTTGAGAAAGACATGGAGGTAGACTTCTCATAACCTCCTTGTTGTGATGTGAGTGATGGGGAAGAAGGGGAAGAGGTTGGTAAGGAAGGAGTGGACAACCAAGAGCATATTGAGTGGGTGGCAATTTTACCTATGAGCTTCATTGGCCCCCACCAATATGCTATCTTGGAGTCAGATTAACAACTTAAGGTCCTACTTGGGTTGGTACATGGTGGAGGAAGGAGTAGTGGTTGCCGAGCAATTCCAGGGTTCTTCAAGAAAATCAATTCAAGAATTGGAGTTATAGTGAAGTGTAAACCACAATTGGGTGATTTTTGGAATATGTTGTGTTGCTACAAGGGTCAACTGAGACTTTGTTCATCCGGCTTGGAGCATAGTGATCAACAAGAAGGTGACCGGACACCTAGGATATGGGATCCCAGAGGAGCCTTAAGAACCAAGCTTGGATGGAGGTTCAAGGAGGAGTGGAAACACAAGCCACCCTAGCAAGAGTCTCCTCAACAAGTCCAACTTAAGGACTATAAATCAAAGTGTTAGGTGGAAGACACCCCACCATGGTAACATCTTTCTTACCCTTTCTCTTTGTTTATAGTCTTGGTATTGCATTTTTTATTTATCTTGTTTAGCTTAGGATTAGTTTAATTTTGAGTTTGGTAGGTTAAGTTTTTGTATGGATCATAATTTTGGAAATGTTTGCTTGTTTAGGGTTGAAAAATGTGTTGAGCTAAGCTAGGATGCCCTGGATTTTGAAGAAAAAAATTTTGGAAAACAGGGCATCTGTGCGTGTGCACCCTGCTGTGCGTGCGCACAAATCTGCATTTCTCATCACCTGTGTGGCTGCACAAGCATGTGTGTCCACACACCCTTTGAAAACCCCTCTGGTGGGAGCGATGGCATGCCTTGTGCATAAGCTCAACCCACCCCATTTCGCCCTTGTGCGTGCGCATAGAGCTGTGTCCGCTTGCACACATGACCCTTCCCCTAAAAAAAAGTGTTTAGTGCGTGGGCACAGTCTTGTGCGCACGCATACACCTTGTTTCCCTTTCTATCCAGAGCACTCGCACAGCTTGTGCGAGTGAACACCTCCCCTTTCTCATGAAGTGTGTGTATGCACACATACCTGTGCGTACGCACAGGTGCTGTTTTGGGCAATTTTTGTTTTCATTTCTCCTTAAAGCCCTAACGCACTTCCACCCCTTCCATTATCCTCTTTTCTTGCTCTTTCCATGTTTGTCTACTTGTTTTAGTTAGTCCTCATTGCATCTCATTTTCGTTTCAGTAATTATATTAGTTTTACTCTAGTTGTTATTAAATAATTTACAAATGTTTGTTTGTTAGTGATAGGGTTGCCTCTTGATTAAATACAATGTACTTATACTTTGCTTTAATATGCAAGTACCTAGTGGGTTTGAATACTCATGTTTTGATTATACCATTAGGACAAATTATATAAGTGCGTTGGATTAAGTCAATTGAGTTGAAATTACCTGTTCATCATGATTTTCGTATCAAATTCGTCACATGTCCAGTACTTGTTCCTTGTTAATACTTTGCATTTGTTTGAGTGACCTAACTTGATTCTTATCAAGCTTATCACTTTTTGTAACAAGTACCCTTCCATGTGACTTTTTCATTATGCTTCGTGATGGATAAGGAGTTTTCGTTCATTATTGAGTTAGTTGTTGTTCATTGTGCTATTTTATATCAATCTTACACTTTAACTTGCACAACTACAATAGCCAATATCTTAATCACTCAATTCACTTTCATAGTTACCTAGGGTTGCTTGTGCCTTATGTTTTGCTCGTTCTCCACTTTCAACCTAGGTTATCTAAATGACGAACATATGCTTACTTTTTTGTGTGGATGCCACATTAGCCGGCCGTTGTGTGTATTCCATACCGATATGCCAAATTCCTCAATTAGATGCTTATTTACTCTCCCCTTTACCTTTTGTGCTACTTGCCCTATTATTCCTAATTATAGTTTATTCATTCTTTTGAGGATGAGACATACTGGCAAGGAGCCGGGAGAGGAGGAGGACACCAAGAATGGAGATGCCAAGCCCGCATTGGACTTGGAGATTTCGCCACAACCCGAGCCCCCTCCGCATCCACCAGCTGAAGGTGGAGGATCTTAAAGCCATTCTTCCCGGATTATGTTTGTGCACGGAGAACCGTGCAACGCTTAAGTGTGGGGGAGAATTCACCACTTTTGGTGGAGTAAAATTTCTTTTTCGAACACCTTGCACTTTAATTTTTGTTTTCTTTTGCTATGTTTCTTGTAGATATTTGGAGTGTTTTTAATTATTGCATTGCATTTTCTTCATAGTTTATATCTATTGCATTTTGCATCATTTGCAAGGTATATATTTATAGATAGAAGTTGTGATTGGATGATATGAATAGCTTATGCCTAGTTCATTTTGATCCTAATTGTTCATGTTACTTTTTGCTTGTTGAAAATTGGGAAAAGCACTAGGAAATTTTGAAAAATTTTGCATCCATCGCATTATATATTCATATATAGGAAATAATTTTGGTGAAAAATAATACAAATTTTCCAAGAATTTTGTTTATGGGCATTCTATTGAATTGATTTGGAAAATTGTTTTTAAACTTGCTTGAATGAATTTTTATGGAACATAGAAGAGAGAAAGAACAAAATACCTTGTGAGTTTTTGAGCTTTAATTAGTGGTTACAATCTTTAACCACTAATGTTGTTCATTGTGCTATACTCCTTCTATGATTGTAATCTTGGTTTTACTCGATTCTGTATTTCCAAAATTTGATGTTTTGATTGCATTTAGCATGATTAAGGCCATTTTTGTATTAAACTCACTCACCCATATAGACCTACCCTTGCATCTACCTTTGTTAACCTCATTTGAGCCCCTTAATCCCCTTTGTTCTAATTATTAGCACATCACAACCCTAAGCAGAAAACCATGAATTACCTTGAACTGCATCTTTGATTAGCTTAGGTTGAGGAGTGTGTTTCATTTAACTGTGGGAAAACTTTTGGGAAACATTGGTAGTGAATGAAGAAATTTGTATTGGATATGCAATGAAAAAGAAAAATTTTGGAAAATGGGTGCACATTCAGGTATCAATTAGCTTTAACCATATGCATTTGTCATAGAAAAAGAAAAAGAAAAAAAAAAAATATATATATATATATATATATATATATATATGGAAAAAATAATAAGAAAGGACAAAGGTTGCCCCAAGGAAAAAAATTGATGAATAAGAAGTGCATATGTGGATTTGGATGAAAAAGATGCATGAATGTGATGTTAGGTTGCATAGTTTGTGATTTGGTTGATATAGGTTGAGTTGGACACTTGAGCTAATCAAAGATTTAATTCCTTAGTCCACTTAGCTATATTTACCCTACCTTAACCCTAACCCCATTACAACCCTAATAAGACCTCATGATACTTGCACTCATACATCACATATTTGTTGATTGTTAGATGAAAAGCAAATCCTTGAAAGCATTATTAGGAGGAGACTTGAGTGAATTGACCCTAAAACACCGACCGTTAAGAGTGTATACACACCAAGTGAGGGTTCGATCACTCGACTCTATGTTTCCATACTTCTTATCATGTATTCTCGCAAGTGCTTCATTTCGATGAGTTGAATCAATTCTTTAGATTTTGCTTGCATTGTGTTACTTCCTTGCTTACCCCTATATGTCCATATACTTGCTTGGAAATTTTATTGTTTATTTTCACCAAATCAATAGGAACTATAGATAAATATATAGGTATACATAGTATATACATACTTGCATGCATCTAGATAGTTGCATTCAATAAGTTGTTTCCCTTTGAGCATTCTCCTTGTTGGTTTAGCATGAGGACATGCTATTGTTTAAGTGTGGGAAAATTGATGAGTCCATATTTTCCAATATATTTTGGCTTGATTTGGGTGGATTTCATCACATAAACCTACACTTAAGCACCATAATAGCATACTTTTATGTTTGATCCCTAAATTGGACCTAAATGTGAAAACATGCATTTTTTGTGCTTAAATTGGGAAATTTAATCCCACTTTTATTCCATTCGATCCCGTGATATGTTTGTTGAGTAATTTCAGGCCTTAGAGGCAGGAATGGATGGCCAAAAGTGGAAGAATGCATGTACAAGGGAGAACACATGAAGAAAACAAGGAAAAGCACACACAGCAATGTGTGCATGCGCAAAAGTGCCTATGCGTATGCACGGGAGGATTTTCAGCTAAGTGTGCAGATGCACACATCTGTGCATCCGCACAGGTCCCAATGCGTGCCTTCATTAAAAATGCACATGCACTCGTGATTTGGGGCTCCTTTTGGCCCATTTCTAAAGGCTTGAGGCTGGTTCAAGAGGCTATATTAAAGGAGCAACAACACATTAGGAAATTCTCTCTTAGGATTTTAGTTAGGGTTTATAACATTTTATACTTCAGGTTTGATTTTGGATTCTAGCAACTTTCATTGTAAGTATTCCCTTAATTGTCTCTTTTAATACATTGCTTGTTCTACATTTTCTCTTGTTTTCATCTCTCTTGTCAATATTTACACAGTCTTGAAATTTTAGATTTCTAGTTGTTTAATTTGATGTTTGATGGCTTTTATATGTTTGTTGAGTTGCTTTTATTGCTTTTGATCATTTATGGTTCGTAGCTTTCAGTAATTTACCAATTTTGCCATGTTTTATGATTATGCCCATTAGGTGTTTGATGAAATACCAATGTTAGTTTTGGGGTAATTTCCACCGCTTGGCTTGGGGAAAATGATTGCTAGAGCCATAATGTCCAATATTTAGTGACAATTCTTGGGTTGTTAGTTGTTATTGTTTTCATTAATGCTAGCTTTTTACTAAGGTAATTACTAAGTTATCTAGGACTTGTGGATTGATAACAATTATGCTCACTTGACTTATCCTTCGATGTTAAGGGTTGACTTAGTGAGATTAATCCATCATAATTATCATAGTTGTGGTTATTGCAAGGAAGGGATTCCATAACTCATCCCAAATCAAGGTTTCTTTTAGGTCTTAAACCACTTTTTCATTTACTTTAAAGCTTTACGTGTTTATATTGTATAGATAGTTCTTTTATTCCTTTATTAGTTTATTAATTGCAATTTTGCCTTGTTCTTTTATTCCTTTATTTTGTTTTCTCTCAATCATTGAAAACCCCTTTTCTTTTTCACAACCAAGATTGTGCACTCGTTGGCATTAGTTCCTAAGGAGAATGACCCGAGGTTGAGCTACTCTCGATTTCGGTTTATTTGATTTGGGAGTTAATTATTGGTCTAGACTATACTTTCAAAAAATGAAATTATATTTTTTAAAAATATAGATTGATGATAAACGCCTAACATCACTTCTCCTAAAAGCTTATACGCGGTAAACTCCACAAACTGGTTGTACGGAACATGCTGGGCTTGTAATGCATGCTCCATAGCCTGGAACCAATTTCCCGCTTCTGTAGGATTGGTCGAACCTCTGAAAGTCGGTGGATAAACCTTGAGAAACGTAGCCAATGTCATTGGAGTGCCTCCCAAGTCATTACCATTTCCGCCTCCGTTTCTATTTCCATCCCCATTTCCGTTTTCATTACCATTTTCGTTGCCAGCTGGTTGACCTAACCTCTACACAGCTTGCAGAGTCACAGCAGCATTTGCCTCTATAGTATTAGCAAGATTAGCCATTGCCACCATAAACTCGGCATGGTTATCGGCCGGTTGTTCATTTCCAGTCTCTCCCGGTGTACGAGTACGACCTCGTCTGAGAGTAGCCATTAGTGTTCCTTTTGACACCAAACAATCGATATCAAGGTGATCAGTCTCAATATCAAAAGTCTAGTGCTTCAATTATCCCAAAAAGGCACTCATAAACAAGCATGCTATGAAATATCAAGTAGATAGCCTAAATAGCATGAAAGAAAACTGACCTAGAGTATGCAATGAAGCATAATCGGTCCATCCCTCAGGCTCACTAGGACGAACCACTTTGATACCACTAAATATAACACCCTAATTACCCTAAGCCTTACCTCATGCCGTAAAGAAAAGGTTAATCAGAGGTTATGACAATTCTAAAGCTTGTAAATATTTATATAGAAGGAAATAATATATTCTAGAAGCCCGATGAAGGATTAAGCTCAAAAACAGAGTTTGAAAAATGCAAAATGTTTACACGAAGTTACACTAATCTAGGCACAAGATAAATATATAAGATAAAAAAATATAGGTATAATAGTCAAAGGATACTAGCCTCAGCTCATGAAGTTTAAGCCGATTAGTATATACAGATGATGAGCGGATATCTTATACGCTTTTTGGCATCATTTTCATAGAGTTTTTAGCATATTTTGTTTAGTATTATTAAGTTTTTGTAGGTTTTAGTGTTAAATTCACATTTTTGGATTTTACTATGAGTTTTTGTGTTTTTTTACATTTTCAGGTATTTTCTGGCTGAGATTGAGGAGTTGGAGCAAAAGTCTGATTCAGAGGCAAAGAAAGCACTGCAGATGCTGTCCAGATATGACCTCCTTGCATTCAGAAGCGATTTTCTGGAGCTACAAAAATCCCAATGGAGCATTCTCAATGGCTTTGTAAAGCTGACCTCCAGAGCTTTCCATCAATGTATAATAGTTTATGCTTTGTGTAACGACCCAATTTCTAGTACGTCATCATCATACTTGAAAATGAGCACTACCAACTTGTCTTCCAAATTATTATCTATTATTTATTATATGAGCCTGATTCATAGTTAAAAGCGTAATTAGTTTGCGAGGTACTTTTTTTTTTAAAAACGTTTGGATTAATAAACAGAATCATTCATAAGCAATTCGCAAATAATAATAGATAAAACGGTTATAAACAACCACACATAAATACATCTCAAGCAGTTGACAATATTCGGTGATCCAGCCTTTATTAGAGTATAGACTTTCAGGTGGTCCTTAAGCACTTTTTCCTCCTAAATCACATCAAGAACAACTTTAAAACCAAAATTCCTCAACTAACCAAATCTTTCTCAGCATGTTAGGAAGGGATATCTCACCTTAGACTTGCTGGAAATTAACGTTTCTTGGCCCTCAAGTCAAGTTAAGCATGATTCCTAAGGAAGAACATCAAGTAAACACATGTTTTGCATGGTTTTCCTTGAAAACCGAATTGAAGAGGGAGGGAGACAGCCATCTCACCATATTTCCAGCCTTGATATGTTGTATGGTTATGTAGAGGAAGAAGAGAGGATCATTTTGGTGAAATCGGAATTTTGATTTGTGTTTTAGTTCAGAAGAAATCAAGCTTTGAAGATTAAGTGTTCATGAAAGTTTCTCTCTTTTCTCTCTTGTTATTTTCGGCCAAAATGAAGAAATGAGACAGCCTTGGAGTGTCTTGGGGGTGTAGGGTGAGTTTTGATTGGTTGGCTTGAAGGTGGATTAAAATAATATTAAAATATCTCAGGTGTATAACTACTAAAACTAGGTGTATCGAAACACTTGTAAAAATATCTCTAGAAATTATTTTCTGAGCTAATAGCATAAATGACAGTAGTGACATATTTATTATGAGAATAAAATATGTATAATGAGGCCTTAGCATTGCTAAAGTCATCAGAGAGTGCCGGTGCTAAGTTGCACCAGTAAACTGTGAACCCGGTTAAACCGATTTCCTGTTTTTAACTAAAACTGACCAGATAACCTTATAATATCATTCAAGAAGCTTCTAATACTAATATAATGATAATATTATCCTATTATCTCTCTTCTCTCATGAATCGAGTCTGGTTCGTCAAACTGAGACTATTTACGAAAAACAAAATCAAAACTTATAACCGATACGGTTCAAAAACTGGGTTCTTCGTGACTACGTTATCGAGCTTGCGTAAGAAAAGGTTTTTTCTTAAAGGTGACATAATGACAATGAGGATTGAGATACTTGATGATATAGCAGAAGTTCTCCCCTTACTAATCTTCCAGAGAAATCCGTATTTTCAGAAAAGATCTCGCGTACTCGAAAATCGGGGTTGTTACAATCTACCCTCCTTAAAGAAAATTTTGCCCTCAAAATTTTAGCCACGTGCAAGAATCCATCTTCAAGCAATCTATTTCCTTCAAGCCATTTTGACGATGAGATCGATTCATTCCTAACAACATCCAAATCTCACACAGTCATAGCCATGGAGATCATAACAGCTATGAAAACAGCTATGGCTCACATCGATTCATCGTTCAGAGTTCGATTAAACCATGCCTATTCACAGTCATTGAGGTCTTATCCGTACCAAACAATTAATATTAAGGTGATCAGTCTTAACATCTCAAGTTAAGCATGAACTTTCCCAAAATGAGCACTCACAGACATTCATGCCAAATGTATCTTAAAGATACCCTAACAGCATGAGACACAGAAGCAGAGTATGCAATGAGGCATAGTAAGTCCACTCCCCAGGCTCTACTAGGAACGAACTGCTTTGATACCAAATTGTAACGACCCAAATTCTGGTACGTCATGATCATACTAGAAACTGAGCGCTACCAACTTGTCTTCCAAATTATTATCTATTATTTATTATATGAGCCTGATTCGTTGTTAAAAGCGTAGTTAGTTTGTGATGTACTTTTTTTTAAATGTTTGGATTAATAAATAAAATCATTCAGAAGAAATTCACAAATAATAATAGATAAAATGGTTATAAACAACCATACATAAATACATCTCAAGCAGTTGACAATATTTGGTGATCCAACCGTTATTAAAGTATAGACTTTCAGGTGGTCCTTAAGCACTTTTTCCTCCTAAATCACATCAAGAACAACTTTAAGTCCAAAAACCCTCAACAAACCAAATCTCTCTCAGCATGTTAGGAAGGGATATCTTACCTTAGACTTGCTGGAAATTAACGTTTCTTGGCCCTCAAGTCAAGTTAAGCATGATTCCTAAGGAAGCACATCAAGAAAACACATGTTTTGCATGGTTTTTCTTGAAAACCAAATTGAAGAGGGAGGGAGACAGCCATCTCACCTTATTTTCAGCCTTGATATATTGTATGGTTATGTAGAGGAAGAAGAGAGGATCATTTTGGTGAAATCGGAATATTGATTTGAGTTTTAGTTCAGAAGAAATCAAGCTTTGAAGATTAAGTTTTCATGAAAGTTTCTCTCTTTTCTCTCTTGTTATTTTCGGCCAAAATGAAGAAATGAGACAGCCTTGGAGTGTTTTGGGGGTGTAGGGTGAGTTTTGATTGGTTGGCTTGAAGGTGGATAAAAATAATATTAAAATATCTCAGATGTATAACTACTAAAACTAGCTGTATCAGAACACTTGTAAAAACATCTCTAGAAATTATTTTCCGAGCTACTAGCATAAATGACACTAGTAACATATTTACTATGAGAATAAAACATGTATAATGAGGCCTTAGCATTGCTAAAGTCATCAGAGATTGCCAGTGCTAAGCTGCACCAGTAAACTGTGAACACGGTTAAACCGATTTCCTGTTTTTAACTAAAACTGACTAGGTAACCTTATAATATCATTCAAGAAGCTTCTAATACTAATATAATGATAACATTATCCTATTATCTCTCTTCTGTCATGAATCGAGTCCGGTTTGTCAAACTGAGACTATTTACGAAAAACAGAATCAAAACTCCTAACCAATACAGTTCAAAAATTGGGTTCTTCGTGACTACGTTATCGAGCTTACCTCAGAAAAGGTTCTATCTTAAAGATGACATAATGACAATGAGGATTGAGATACTTGATGATATAGCAGAAGTTCTCCCATTACTGATCTTCCGGAGAAATCCGTATTTTCAGAAAAGATCTCGCGTACTCAAAAATCGGGGTTGTTACACTTTGCTTCAGATTAGAAGGCCCAAAACTGGCTTCTAACGCCAGCTTCCAGCCCCGTTCCAGGCATCCAGCCCCCAAAGAGTAGAGACCAGTGTCCAAACGCCCAGAGAGGACCCCTTAGCCAGCGTTTCGCGCCTTAGGAGCCTCATAGCACGTGGATCTCATCAAATCTCAGTCAAAACACTCACAAAGTGGGCACCAGAAGTCGATTTTATTGGTTATCTGTTTAGTATTTAAAGTGTATTTTACAAAATCTTTAGGAATCATCTACACTTTACATGTTTTTACTTTGTATTTCCCATCAGTATGAGTTTTTAAACTTCCGAGTTGAGGAGAGGAGCCCTGCTGAGTCCTATGAATTAATGAAAGTATTATTGTTTCTTCTTCGATCTGTGTCTGATTAATTCTAAGATGTATATTCGTACTTCAACATGGTGAATAGAATGATCAATGACAAATCAACTCTATTCATCATACTAAGACCAACGTGCCTGACAAACACCTGCGTCTACTTGGGTTCGTGTGAATACTTCAGTGCAAAGCACGCACCACCAGCTTGAATCATACATCTCTCAAACAACTAATCTACGACTTTGTTTGGGACTTATCAAGAGACCAGTTCAGCCAATTTCTGGGAGATAAGGGTCTCTGTCGTAGAAGCTAGATCCCAAAGATGCAGCATTCTCTAACCCAAAAGATCCGACCTTGTCTGTGACGTTTTGAGTAGCATCATTAAGGAGAATGGAGTGTATGCACTTCACCCTCAAGCAGAGATGGATCAACACTAACCCTGAGGTTCAGATTTGGAGGAGTATTGACGACCTCTTAATAAAGGCGCCAATCACTTACAGCCTGCCATTGAAGACATCACTCACAAGCAAATAAGACAGTAATACCATAGTTAATTCACAAAGACAAAGCAACTCCAATCCTTAACCCTATTACTATCACCGATTCCCTTCTAATATACAAAGTATTTTATTTTATTAGTTATATGTAATCATAGTTTATATCTCATAAATCCAACAAGCTTTTGATTTTGCCTGACTAAGACCTGCAAGATAACTATAACTTGCTTCAAACCACAATCCTTGTGCGATCAACCCTGACTCGCTCAGGTATTACTTGGACGACCCAGTGCACTTGCTGGTACAGCTGTACGAGAGTGTGGGGATTCGTGCACCAAGTTTTTGGTGCCGTTGCCAGGGATTGTTCGAGTTTGGACAAACTGACAGATTGTCTTACTCCCTAGATTAGGTACTTTATTTCTTGATCATTTTTATTTGAGTTTTTTTTTAATTTTAATTAAGTCTTTTATTTTTATCTTTATTTTTATGCTCTCTATTTTCAAAAAATTTAAAAACTTTTTCAAAAAAATATTTTTGTTTTCTTAGTTTAATCCTTGTTCTTTGTTGAGTCGTAGATGCTCCTTGATGACAAGTCATCTTATGCTAGTTTCACAAGCATTTTTCATTAGTTTCATTAGGTTTTATGCACTTTCTTGCACAATAAGTAAGTGATTGGAGTGGATTTTTATTATTATTTTGAATCAATCAAAAATCATTTATTTTACATAAAATCATAGGTTTTATGCTAGAATTAATTGATTTCATGAACAATGCAAAGACCTTCTGAATTTGGTGAGACTTTGATTGCTTGTTTAGTTGCTTGTAGGTGAAGAAATGAAGAAATGAAGAGAGAAAGGGGATGCAATCAGTAAAGCATTGTGTTCAAAGAAGCAACGCCATGTTCACTAGCACACTTGGAATAGCGTTCACTTTGGAAGTGAATGTGGCATTCACTTTGTGAACTTTTTCGTGTTTTTCAGCTTTGGAGGCAAGCCTCGTGCCATCTGTACAAGTTAGCGCTCAAATATTGAGTGTAGCACTCAACCAAGGGAGCGTTAGGCAGTGCTCAACCAAGGGAGAGCTAGGCAGCGCTCAAGAAAGGAACCGAGCGCTCAACAAAAGGGAGCGCTAGGCAGCACTCATATGCTTAATGTAGCACTCAAAGAGAGAGCGCCCATAAGCAAATCGCGCACGAGGGAAGCACGCCAAGGGAGCACTCACAATTTGAGCGCAGCATTCACAAGAAGAACGCTAGGACGCACCAAATTGGCGCCCACAAGGAAGTGAACGCAGCGTTCACTAAATGAGCTGAACGCTCTACTTGAGCTTCACAAAATGCACCCTGACCCATGCCACCAAGTGCCATTTTGGATCCATTTCTTCACAAACCCAAAGTTCCATTCCAAAGAGGTTAATGATGGAAATAGAAAGTGTATAAATAGGAGCAATTTTGATTTGAGACGGGACCTTGCCTTAGCTTACATTTTACTAAATTTTGAATTCTCTCTTTTAAATTTTAATTTGGGGGATTGGGATCTCTTTGTTCATTTTCTTTTCTTCTGCAACTTTTAATTTTTGTTTTGGGTTTTGGAAATTGGATTGAAGAACTCCACTGAAATTCTTCATCTAAGGATCATCTAGGATCTAAATCTTCTTTTCTGATTTCATTCTATTTCTTCTACAAGTTCTTTTTTGTTTAGGTCAAGAGAGTAACTGAGATCTAGATCTTTTTTCTGTTCTTATTACTCTTCTTCAATTGTCAATTTCTATTTTAAGATTTCATAATTGAGCTGAACTTCTAGCTGTTTTCAATTCTATTTTGGTTCTTCTACAATTTTTCATCATCTAATTTACTGCAATTTACAATTCTAGTTCAATTTGAATCCCAATACCCAATTCCTTCTAATCTTCAAGCAATTTACATTTCCCAGCAATTTAGATTCAGCGATTTAAGTTTCTTGCACTTTAAATTTCAGCTTGTTTACTTTCTTGCACTTTAAGTTTCTGCAATTTACTTCTTCTATACTTTAAGATTCAGCCAATTTTCATTCTGCACTTTTGTTTACTTTCAATTTCACTTCTGTTAATCAAAATCACTCAAATCATCAAATATTTGCTTAACTAAATTCGACCTTACTCTTGTGAGTTATTACTACTTGATGCGACCCGGTACACTTGTCGGTGAGTTTGTGTGGAATCATTTTTCCCTCGTCAAATTTTTGGCGCTGTTGCCGGGGATTGATATAGATTGACAATGATTATGTACGGTGATAATCTAGATTAAGCACTTTTTCTTTGTTTTTGGTTAAGCCAACTAACTATTTGAGATTTTGTTTCACTAACTATTAACATCACTCTAGCAATAGAGTACTCTGCTTATGTTGTTGGTTTGTGTGTATGTCAGAAGCAAGGAGAGAGGTCACCACCATTTGTGACCAAGACGAGAGAACCCTCCGAAGACTAAGGAGAGAAGCAAGAGGGAAAGGAGTTATTGAAGAAACAGACTTAGAGGAAGAAAATCAAGAGATGGAAGGGAATGTCCCTAATCCACCAGATGGAGTGGCTAACAATGGCCAGCCTCAAAGGAGAGTTCTAGCCTCCTACACCTTCCCCAATGCAAGATATTGGGGAGTAGCATACTCACTCCAAATGTGCATGCTAACAACTTTGAATTAAAAGCTCAACTCATCACCTTGGTGCAGAATAATTGTTCTTATGGAGGAGGTCCATTGGATGATCCAAAACAGCACCTAGCCATCTTTTTAAGGATATGTGACACAGTTAAAACAAATGGTGTACACCCAGACATCTATAAGTTGCTGCTGTTTCCATTTTTCTTGAGGGATAAGGCTACTCAATGGTTGAAAGTATTTCCCAAGGAAAGCATCAACAATTGGGAGGATATAGTGAGCAAATTCCTAGCCAAGTTTTACACATCTCAAAAGATCATTAGATTGAAGACAGAGGTGCAAACCTTCACCCAAATGGAAGGAGAATCACTTTATGAGGCTTGGGAGAGATACAAAGCCTTGATTAGGAAGTGTCCACCTGAGATGTTTAATGAATGGGACAGACTTCAAAATTTCTATGAGGGATTGACCTTAAAAGCTCAAGAAGCTTTGGATTATTCTGCTGGAGGATCAGTGCAACTCATGAATACAGCTGAGGAAGCTCAGAACCTTATAGACACTGTGGCAAATAATCAATACTTCTATGCTCATCAAAGGCAATGCTAACCAGCTCAAAGGAAGGGTGTCTTGGAGCTGGAAGGTGTGGATACCATTTTAGCTCAAAACAAAGTGATGCATCAACAAATCCAACAGCAAATGGAGATGATGGCCAAGAGGATTGATGGTCTTCAAGTAGCTGCAGTGAACACTACAAACCAACCATCATCTACATGCGGGCAAAATAAAGAGAGCTATGAAGAGCAACAGCTTGAGCAAGTCAAATATATGCACAATCAAGGTGTTGGACATAATGAATTCCATGGAAATACCTACAACTCATCCTGGAGGAACCATCCCAATTTGAGGTAGAGAGACAACCAAAACTAACAATTTTGACAGAGAAACTCAAACCAGAACAATTCTAGAAACACAAATCACCAAAACCAATACAGAAAACAATAAAATAACCAACCCTCATCCAACTACTATCCACTCAACAACCCGTCCACTAACCAAAATAACTATCATACACCCTCAACATCCCATAATCAACCACAACCACCCCAAGAAGCTCAAAGGATCTCCAACTTAGAGATGATGATGGAGAAGATTATGAAACAGCAAGAGTTAACCAGTAAGAACCATGAAGCTTCAATGAGGAATCTGAGAGAGCACCCAATGCATTACCAAGTGATACCATTCCCAATCCCAAAGAAGAATACAAAGCAATTCAATTAAGGAGTGGAAGAACCTTGGTAAATGACAGAGAAACTAACAAGAGGCCAGCTGAGAATCATGAGGCCAACAGTAAGGAAGAAGTGACACTTGAGAAGCAAGACCAAGAGAAGCTCAAGGAGAAAGAGGAACAACCATAAGCTTCAAAGAAGGGAAAGCAAGTCATGGAGGAGCAATCACAAGAACAGAGGAAGATGGTGAAGCCTTGCACCCCCCACTGCCATATCCTCGAAGATTTCAGAAGGAAATTAAAGACCAACACTTTCCCAAGTTCTTGGAAGTCTTTAAGAAGTTGGAAATCAATATTCCACTTGCAGAATCATTGGAGCAAATGCCCTTGTATGCAAAATTCCTAAAAGAGCTCATCAACAAAAAGAGAAGCTGGAATGAAAAGGAGACAGTGATCTTGACACAAGAATGTAGTGGATTGATCCAAGAAGGCCTTCCACCACAACTCAAGGACCCTGGGAGTTTTTTTTTGCCTTGTACCATTGGTAACATATCCATTGATAAGGCAATGTGTGATTTAGAATCTAGTATTAACCTGAGTGCCTTTATCTATGTTGAGAAGGCTCTTTATAGAAGAGGTGAAGCTTACACATATGTCATTAGAGCTAGTGGATAGATCACTGGTAATTCCCAAAGGGTGTGATTGAAAATCACTTAGTCAGAGTAGGGAAGTTCATATTTCTAGCAGATTTTGTAATCCTGTACTTAGGTGAAGAGGGGAGTGATTCTATAATATTGGGAATACATTTTTTAGCCACAGCAAGGGCCATCATTGATGTGGAACAAGGAGAAATGACTTTGAGGGTACATGATGAAAAGTTCACTCTAAATGTCTTTCAGGAAATAGAGCATACTGTTGAAGAGAAAAGCTGCATGAGGGTTAAAGAAGAAGACTTGCATTGGGAAGAAAAACCCAATGAAGCATTCATCAGTTCATCCCCAAAGAAAAAGACAAACAATGAAGAAGAGCAAAAAGGGAATGAAGATGCAAAGAATAAGAAGAGAAGGCATGAGAAGAGTGAGGAGTTGATCACTATGAAGGTAGACCCTGAGATACAGCCTACTATCAAGACAGAAGGGTCACCAAAGAAAGGAAAGAAGAACAAGAAAAGAGTTCTAAAAGGGTGGAAAAACAAAAGAATCCCAACTGAAAGGTTCTCAAAAGGAGACAAAGTGCAACTGATATACCAACAGTTGGAGATAGGCCCACAAACTGATGATTATTACACTGTCAATAAAATAGTCTTGTTGGAGCATATAGAGATTGATCATCAAGGCACAGGAAGAAGGCTCACAGTGAGAGGGGACAAGTTGAGGCACCATAATCATCAACCACCTTAACAAGGAACCAATGTCAAGCTAGTGACAATAAAAGAGTGCTCCATGGGAGGCAGCCCATGATTTAATATTCTTGCTTTTATTTTAATTTCAATAATTAATGGTTCTTCTAGCATAAATTTGAGCTCTCATGAGTAGATTTGATAACTGCACACATAATTCTGAAGCATATGTTTGATTCCTATGTTTGGTGTGCCTAAAGGCACTTTAAAATAGCTTTCAAGCATGATTAATCATAGAACCATTTTAGGATATATACTCATTCATTCTGTTTAAGTATATAGCCAAACATTAAGTTTGGTGTCTATATATGCTATGAATTTCAAGAAAATCACTTTTACTTAAAAGGCTCAGATTCATGAATAGATAAACCATACATTGCATCATTTTAGGAGTTTGTGGTAATATGGTAGAAAATAAAATAATCCTTATAATGAATATACTAATTATGATAGATATTCATTGAGTTTTATATGAATCACTTAGCAAAAAACAAGTTTGGTGTTCACCAAAATTTTGTTCAATTTCAAAGGGGCATAGTTGGTTATTCATAAATAAGGAACATATAGCAAAATTTTGTTTTTCTTTATTACTTGTCACTTGATAAATACTACCGTATTCAAATCTAAAGTTTAAGCTCACTATTGCCTTGATTCACGTGGATAGGAATGAAGAAGATTGAGAAGGAGACAAAAGAAGGCATGCATGTACGGTTGTCACAAGGAGTCACATGTGCTTAGGGAATTATGTTCTCTTGGAAGCAAAATTTGCATGGAATCAGCACCTAGGAGGCTGAACCACATGCCAAATGAAGGAGTGATCCTTGTCTTCAACCATCTCCACATGCACACCATCCATTTCATGGATCTTCAACAATGATTTTCTCAATCCTCACCCTTCATGGTGACATAACCGAATCCTCCAACCATTATTTTGTTTCAAGAATTCATGTCCCTTCTATAAATTAGCAGTAACACTCCTTAAGCCATATACCTTTCCTTTCTTCATATAAGTCCCCCACAAGATTTACATCGTTCTTCTCTCACCCAAAGAGACCACACAGCACCTTACCTCCCATTCCTTCCATCACAACCGTGCCTTAACCAAGGCCTATCTTCTCTTCTTCCTTCTTTCCTAATTCATGGCTTCATCAAGTTCCAAAAGAAGGAAAGGAAAGGAGCTAGCTGAAGCCGAACCACTAACCTATGATACCAAGAGATTTAAATCTCAATTTCATGAATCAAGATATCACAGGTTAATAGAGTCAAAACAAGTCATTCTAAAGATGGGCTTCAGATTGAAAGATGGAGAATACCCCATCATGAGAAGAATAACCGTGGAGAGGAGATGGGAACTTCTATGTGAACCTCTCACAAACATAAGTGCAACCATGATAAGGGAGTTTTATGCAAATGCTGTGAGGTCAAGCCGGACCAGCCCTCCCTACAAGAGCTATGTTAGGGGGGTTAAGGTAGATTTCAGCCTACCATCCATCATGAGAGTCTTACAGATAAGAGTGATACCGTATGGAAAACTCAGCTTTGATAAAAGACTGATAAGTGAGAATGATCCTCATGAGATACTAAATGGTTTATGCTTTGAAGGCAAAGATTGGGAAAGAGAATCAGAAGGAGAATCAAGCCACTTGAAAAGAATGGATCTCATACCTAAAGCCAAAGGCTGGTATGAGATAGTGAGAAGATCCATACTTCCTGACATACTGCATACTCAAAGGAGGAGAAGTCAATGTACCACAACTCAAAGCAGATAGAATTCAAGAAATGGCTGAGGATACTAACAAATCAAGCAGACTTGGTCACCCAAGTACCATCGTGAGGCTATGCAATAGAGCAGGAGTACTCTTTAAGGATGCAGATACAGATCGGGTAAAGGGAGGCAGAGGAATCACCAAGCAAAAGATGGATGGTATCACTAAAACCTAGGAGGAGAGAAGAGCTCAAGGAAGAAGAAGAAGACCACCAATGGAGGGAGAACAAGCTTCTGGTGCAATGGACTTAAGCCAAATGCAAAGAGCCATTGAAGAAATGTCTCAACAATATATGAGAGCACAGGAGCGATAACAAGAGCAATACTTAAAGCAACAAGAGCAATACTTGAAAGCCCATGAGCAACAGGAGCATTGGCAGTAGCAAATGATGGAGAAGTAAGAAAACTTCCAGCTCAAGATGTCGGATCAACAGAGAGAATTTCAAGCAAGAATTTTGGATGGGCAAAGGGAACAATCGGCACATTTTCAAGAATCATTTAATAGATTGTCCCTACAACAAGCCAAGCAAGGAGAGTACATCCAAAATCTTTACAAATGGAAGAACATATATCATACAATTAGAGAGCATAGGAATTTGGACAAGATGTAGTATGATATAGAAACTCAAGTAAAGTTAGACTATGTAGTCCATTGCATGCCAGCATTGAACCAACAGATCAAGCCATTTGAGCAATGCCAAGAATTGGTAGACCATCAGAGAGCAAAAGCCAAGAAATGGTAATAAGTCCAATCGTGATGTGATGAACGTTATTTTTATGTTGGTATAGAAATGGTAATAAGTCCAATCGTGAGTATAGTCTAACCAACACGCAAATTCCACATCAAATAATTCTACAATCTATAATCGAGAGTATTAGTCCCGAGTCGTCCTCCCTAGGAATTGCCTTAGAATGCACATTATTGATTAGGAAGTCTTTTGTGATTTGAGAGTTGGTATGAGAGTGTAGCCTATCAAAAGGTAAACAACAATCAATTAAGATAAAAGCCTTGGCCAAGGGTGTGCATTGGAAGTTCCATCATTATAGTTTCCTTTAATCGTGATAACAATTGAGTGTTGCTTCACTTAGTTAACCCCTAATTATGGAGAAAAGTCAAGTGAAAATAACTAACTTGAGTCACAAGTCCTAGCCTAACCCTTGGGAAGTCTAGCTTTAGTGCACTCCAAGCCAATTAGCTACTCTCAATTCCCAATCAACAATTGATATCCACTACTCAAGTGTCTCCAATAACTCAACCCCTAATCTAAGTAAGGAAATTCTACTTCATAGCTAGGGTTATCATTTCATCAAACATTTGGTGAGCATTCATAGAAGACATAATGAAATTGAGAGAAAGGAGTTGAATTCAAACAACAATCATCAAACAAGCAAATAATTACACTTGATGAACATGAAAATACCTCAATTCATTGATCCAAATCAAAACAACAAAGCATTCATAGATCTAGAGTGAATGAATCAAGAGAACACAAATTGAGAGTAGGAGAAAAGTAGATCTACAACTTGTATCAAAGCAAAAGTGAAATAGCAATTGATCACACCAAAAAATCAAAGGAGAATTGCAATGGAGAATGAAATCCTAGAGAGGGGTTAGAGCTTCTCTCTCTAGAAAAATGTAACTACCTAATGGAAAAAATCTAGAACATGTGTCTAATGAATGAATGGATCCCAAGTCCTTCAATCCTTGGTCTACTTAAGCTTCTCCCGCCAGAACTCTACCCCAAAATAGGGTTAGTAACTGCCTGAAATCGCTGGTCACGTTTTCTTCTTAAAAATTATACCCGCACAGTACGCGTACGCATCCCTGGGGCTTTAGCAATCTGCGCGCAGGCGTGAAGTATGCGGGCGCGTCCCTTGAGGTTCTGGCTCAGCCGCTAAATACGTCAGCTCTTGGCTTCGGCTCCTTCGTGCTGGTCACAACGATGCGTATCCGTGCGTACGCGCCAGGTGCGCATGCGCGTCCTTGCTCAAAATTTCAAAGATCCAATTTTCATTCTCCTTCCCCTAATGCATGCTTCCATCCTCTCCTCTAAGCCATCCTAGCCCTAAAATCTCTGAAATCACTTAACGCACGGATCACGGCATCAAATGGTAATAGAGGAAGATCAAAATATATCTAATTCAATGTAAAAAGAAGCATGTTTTCATCCATGAGGCAAAATTGGGAGAGGAACATAAAATCATGCATTTTTATATGAATAAGTGTGAAAGATCATTGATAAAACCCTCAAAATCTATACAAGATAAACGCTAAAAACGGGGTTTATCAACATGCAACAAGGATTGAAGGATGCTGGGCTCTGGGATCAGGTAGACCACATTTGGGATCGTAGGTGCCCTGTTGAAGAACCCGAAGAAATAAACAAGAAGCGGAAGAAGAAAGGAGAATCCAGCAAAGGACAGGAGCATAACAACTAGAGGTGTGGAGTCCCATTTATAGTCTTAATTAAATAAGGATGATGCATATCTGAAACATGATATGCCTCCAAGTATTTTATGTTCTGCACTTTCATGTCTTAGTAGATTTCTTATTAGGATCTGCATAATGCTTATTGTCATCACTCCTTTGCCTTAAATTCATGTCTTGTTTCCCTTTTTGCATCAATAAGAGAAAATGTATGAAATAGAAAGTGATTGTCCAATGTGATAGGAATTAGAATGAAGTTCAGTGGTGGTAATTGCTTGATTAGATGATAAGTTCAATAATAAAGGCTGCAAAATAGAATATCTCTTGTAGTGTGAACTTAGTTGCTGCTATGAAACCTTTTATTGATGAACATCTTTTCCAAATGAAGAAAAGTGAGAAAGAAAAGAAAAGAAAAGCCAAGAATTGGCAAAGAAACAAATAATAAGGCTAGACACTAATAGCTTGGACCTTAGGATATATGCATGTGGTGCTTCTTGTATTAGGATATGCTTGGACAATTAGGCTCTGAGGAGTCTTTTAAAACTTGGTAACTTAGATTAACTAATCTGGGATTACCAACCGAAAGTCCATTATCAAAAGTGACCTAGTTACAAAGCATTTAGTAACCCAAAGAGGTGCTGGGCATTAATGTTCCTAAGAAGATTTGTGAGCCAAGTGTGTGTAGTGAAAAAGTGTTGAGAAAAATTGAGCCAAAAGGCTGCTGCAACACTTGACACTGAGCAATCATTGAGAAATAAGCTTTCTATGAAAAATAAAGAAAGAAAAAGCTAACGGCAACTCTAGGGAATCTTAAAAGGGACATTTAATATCTATCAGCAAAGAATAAGTGAGCTGCATGTTGTCTGCATAAGACCCCATAGTCTAAATTCAATTACCTGCTAAATGAGGACATGTATGCTTCTCTGTTTGATTTCATTTCTTCTCATGTTTAGTGATTGCTTGGGGACAAGCAAGGTTTAAGTTTGGTGTTGTGATGACAAGTCATCTTATACTAGTTTCATAAGCATTTTTCATTAGTTTCATTAGGTTTTATTCACTTTCTTACACAATAAGTAAGTGATTGGAGTGAATTTTCATTATTATTTTGCATCAATCAAACATCATTTATTTTACACAAAATCATAGGTTTTATGCTAGAATTAATTGATTTCATGAATAATGTAAAGACCTTGTGAATTTGGTGAGACTTTGATTGCTTGTTTGGTTTCTTGTAGGTGAAGAAATGAAGAGAGAAATGGGATGCAATCAATAAAGCGTTGCGTTCAAAGAAGCAACGCCACATTCACTAGCAAACATGGAATAGCGTTCACTTTGGAAGTGAACGTGGCGTTCAGTTTGTGAACTTTTTCGTGTTTTTCAGCTTTGGAGGCAAGCCTCGTGCCACCCGTACAAGGTAGCGCTCAAATATTGAGCATAGCGCTCAACCAGGGAGCGCTAGGCAGCGCTCAAGAAAGGAACGGAGCGCTCAACAAAAGAGAGCGCTAGGCAGCGCTCTTATGCTCAACGTAGCGCTCGAAGAGAGAGCGCCCATAAGCAAATCGCACACAAGGGAAGCACGCCAAGGGAGTGCTCACAATTTGAGCGCAACGTTCACAAGAAGAACGCTAGGACGCACCAAATTGGCGCCCACAAGGAAGTGAACGCAGCGTTCACTAATTGAACTGAACGCTCCACTGGAGCTTCACAAAATGCACCCTGACCCATGCCAACAAGTGCCATTTTGGATCCATTTCTTTACAAACCAAAGGCCCATTCCAAAGTGCTTAATGATGGAAATAGAAATTGTATAAATAGGAGCAATTTTGATTTGAGACGAGACCTTGCCTTAGCTTACATTTTACTAAATTTTGAATTCTCTCTTATAATTTTTCATTTGGGGAATCAATATCTCTTTGTTCATTTTTCTTTTCTTCTGCAACTTTTAATTTTTGTTTTGGGTTTTGGAAATCGGATTGAAGAACTCCACTGAAATTCTTCATCTGAGGATCATCTAGGATCTAAATCTTCTTTTCTGATTTCATTTCTATTTCTTCTGGAAGTTCTTTTCTATTTTGGTCAAGAGAGTAACTGAGATCTAGATTTGCTTTCTGTTCTTATTACACTTCTTCAATTGTCAAATTCTCTTTTAAGATTTCATAATTGAGCTGAACTTCTAGCTGTTTTCAATTCTGTTTTGGTTCTTCTACAATTTCTCATCATCTGATTAACTGCAATTTACAATTCTAGTTCAATTTGAATCCCAATACCCAATTCCTTTTAATCTTCAAGCAATTTACATTTCCCAGCAATTTAGATTCAGCAATTTAAGTTTCAGTCATTTACCTTTCTTGCAGTTTAAGTTTCAGCTTGTTTTCTTTCTTGCACTTTAAATTTCTGCAATTTACTTCTTCTGCACTTTAAGATTCAGCCAATTTTCATTCTACACTTTAGTTTACTTGCAATTTCACTTCTGTTATTCTAAATCACTCAAATCATCAAATATTTGCTTAACTAAATTCATCACCTAAGTAAAGTTGCCCAATCCATCAATCCCTGTGGGATTGTGATAAACCACTATTTTATAGTTTATATTGTGTTTAATTGTGTGGTTTTGTCGTGATCCTTACCCAGTTATTCATCAATTTAGCATGCATTTAGATTTCCTTTCTGATTTTATTACATGTTTGAAAATTGCTTCCTAAAGACTTTGATTATTTAATTTCAATTCTCCTTTATTCCATTCGATGTCGTAATCTGTGTGTCGAGTGTTTCAGGCTTCATAGGGCATGAATGAGACGGAGATTGGAGAGGAAGCTAGCAAAAATGGAAGGAACACAAGAATTTGAGGAGATAACCAGCGAAAAGTGACGCGGTCGCATGGCTCACGCGACCGCAGGAAGGAGCGCAAATCGCAGTGACGCGGCCGCATGGCTTGTGCGGCCGCGCGGATTGAAAAGCACAAGCAACGTGGTAGCGTGGACGACGCGAACGCATGAAGAAGAAAAGCGCTAACGACGAGTCCGCATGGACGACGCGATCGCGTGACATGCACGATCTGCATAAACTATAGAATCTGAAACCAGCGACTTTGGCCCAGTTTTCGGCGCAGTTTTCGGCCCGGAACAACAGACTAGAGTCAGAGAATATGCAGAAACAAGAGACAATTCATTGAGTAGTTTTAGAGCTAGTTTTTTTTTTACTCTCTTAGGTTTTTCTCTCTAGTTTTTAGAATTTTAATTTTCAATTGGTCTTAGCATTGGAACATCAAGAAGAATCATTTCCTTATCAAGACTTCATCATTCTAGTTTGTTCTCTTAACTTGGTTTTATTCTTCCATGTTCTTTGTTATGTTCAATTTTGTCATTCAGATATTTTTATGATTAATTAATGCAAGGATTATTTCTTTTTAATTTAATTTCCATTCCAATAATCATGTCTTCTTTTAATTCCCTTTCATATGCCATGAATTTTTTATTTACAATGAGTGAGTAGTTTCATTACTTGATGGGGAGTTGATTAAAAGGAACTCTTGAGTTGGAAGGATTGGAAGAAAAATTTGTAATTAGGTTGAATGTTGGATTGCTATCCTGTCACCGACGCCAATCCCTTTGAACTAAGTGGATTGCAACTTGTGAACAGATCTGGCATTTCCACTTGTTTGACTTTCTCTTACCTAGTAAGGGATAACCAAACGGAACAACTATTAATTATAAATTAATCTTACAATCACACCATCAATGATAGAGATTCTAACCAATCAATTCCCAGTCAAGGCCTTTTATTTTTATTATTTAAATTTCCTCAAATTAAATCCCAATTTACTTAGCTCAACTCTTTTTGGAATATCTGATTAATAAAACAACACACTTTTCTGCAACTCGTTGGGAGACGACCTGGGACTTAAAACTCCCAGTAATTTTAATTTAAACTTTCAGTGACATATTTCTAAATTGATAGGCAGATTTTCGGTGAGTTAAGAACTATACTTACAATGTAAACATTTTAATAAATTTTTAATTCACCAGCTTCTGCATCTCCATCAATTTTTGGCGCCGTTGCCGGGGAGTTGAAATAGAGTGCTTATTTTATTAATTAGAATTTATTTATTTGCATTTTATTTAATTTTGCTACTATGAGCTGCGTATTTCTTCCGTCAAATGACACGTTCACCTCCTGATCCGCGCTTGCTAATATTCGATCCTGAAATTGAAAGAACAATTTCACGAATAACGCAAGAACAGCGTAGGTTAGTCCGCTCTGAGGGCGGATCTGAAAGTGAATCTGACGAAGAAACCAGCCCCCATTCTACTGATTCGGTTGTTTTACGTGCAGAAAACATGGCAGCTAGAAGAATTACCATTCAGGAGGAAGGAGCTCCTAATTTTACACTGCAATCGTTTCAAGCGCATCATCCAGCGGTAGCTATGGATTTTGAAATAAAGACCGCACTGCTAAATTTGATGCCGAAGTTTCATGGCCTACCTGCTCAAGAGCCTATCAAGCACTTGAGAGATTTCCAGGCAGCCTGTTCTACTGTCAGGCATGATGGCGCTGATGAAACTTCAATTCTGCTGAAAGCTTTTCCGTTCTCTCTTGAGGGAAAAGCAAGAGAGTGGTACTACACTCAACCTCTAGCAATCGTATCCAACTGGGATACACTCAGAAAGGAGTTCCTGGAGAAATTCTTCCCATCTGAAGTTACTGATAAACTGAGGAAGGATATCTCTACAATTGTTCAAGATGACAATGAAACTCTCTTTGAATACTGGGAACACTTCAATAATCTTCTAGAAGCATGCCCCCACCACATGATTGACAAGATCGTGCTACTCAGCTATGTCACACAAGGTATGAGGCCCCAAGATAAGACCACATTGGAAAGTGCCAGCAATGGGTCTATGAAGAAGTACAAGACCACTGATGAAGCTTGGCAATTGATCAGTGATTTAGCTGAATCTACTCGGAACCACAGACAGAAGCAAGGCCGTTCAAGGGCCATTGCAGAAGTATCTTCTGGCATAGAAACTGCTACTCTAAATCGAAGCATCTGTGAAATGACCAACCTGCTTAAGCAAATGCAGTTAAATCAACAAGCTCAGCAAACTCAACCGCAGCAAAACCAACAACTAGTCCCACAAAGAATTTGCGGAATTTGCGCTGATTACAGCCATTACACTGATGAATGCCCGCAGCTCAAACAAGAAGACAACATGGTGGCATCCACTCACAACTTCTATGACCGCCCCAACCAAGGGTATGATCAAAGTGGAAATAATAACCATGGATGGCAGGACAATTCAACCCAGGATTGGAGGGACAACAATAATAGGGGAGGCAGAGATAATCAGGGAAATCAGAGGTGGAATAATTACAACAACAGGCAGCAAAATCAACCTTACCGAGCACCTCACCTGAGGCAAAACCAAGGACCACAGAACAATCAGCAGCAAACCCCCCAAATTACTCATTCTTCTGTATCTTCTAATGAAGAATTATTACAAGCTTTTGAGAAAAGACAACTAGCCATGGAAAATACCATTATGAACAGTATTAACGCCAGTCTGAATGGTTTCACCTCTACTCTGTAAGCTTTTATGACACAACTTGGTTCAGCACAAAATTCCAATAACCAACCTTCAAGCACCACTGGAATCCCCTCTCAACCATTACCCAATCCAAAGGGAGGCATTAATGCCATCACCCTGAGGTTCGGAACCACACTGCAGGAGAGGAATCAGGAGGAACCAAGCTCACCAGAATACGCCTCAGCTGAAGAGGTGGTAGAAATCAAAGATGTTGAAGAGGAAGAGGATATACAGGACACAATTAAAGAAGAAATAGCTCAACCACAGGAAGAAGCACAAAAAGGTGCAGGCACCACAGAAAACACTACTCCCATTCCATTCCCACAACTTGCAAGGAAGCCTAGGAAGCAGCTGGAACCTGATCCTAAAATGGTAGAAATATTCAAAAAGGTTGAGGTAACTGTTCCCCTTTTTGATGTTATTCAGCAAGTACCTAAATATGCAAAGTTTCTAAAAGACTTATGTATCCATAAAGACAAAATTAATGAATTAGAAACTATTCCTTTAGGTAGTTCTATATCTGCTTTAATGGGAGGATTACCTGAAAAATGTAGTGATCCAGGTCCTTGCATAGTTAGTTATACTATTGGTGGTGTAGTAATTTATGATTGCATGTGTGATTTAGGAGCATGTGTTAGTATAATGCCTTTGTCTATATATGATGTTTTAAGGCTCCCTCCTTTAAAAAGGTCGGCAGCTCGTTTTGTGTTAGCAGATAAAAGCATTATTACAGTTGCTGGAGTTGCTGAAGATGTTTTGGTGAACATTAAAGGGCTCACATTTCCCACTGAGTTTTATATCTTGGAGATGCCCCATAATGACTCAGATAAGCCATCATCAATCCTACTTGGAAGACCATTCCTGAAGACATCAAAATTCAAATTAGATGCTTTTTCAGGACATACTCCTTTGAAATAGATGGCCGCATAGTAATCTTCAATCTGAATGGAGTCATTGACAACCCCCCAGAAGATCGTTCTATCTTCCAGTGTGATGTCATAGACGAAAGTGTGGCTGAAGTTCAAAAGGAAGAGTTTGATGAGAGGCATACTGGACAAGGTCCAAGTGTGGGGATCCTCTTAACTGACAATGAGGACACTTCACCATTTTCACAAGCCCAAGAAAACCCAGAGCCTGTCCACGATCAAAAGTTAGAATTGAAACCTCTCCCTCCACATCTCAAATATGCTTACCTTGAGGATGAGGAGAAGTTTCCGGTTATTATTGCAAGAGAACTGACTTCTCAACAAGAAGAACAGCTACTTGATGTGTTGAGGAAGCATAAGAAGGTAATTGGGTGGATTTTGGCAGACATAGTGGGAATCAACCCTCAGATATGCGAGCATAGAATATTTTTAGAAGAGGGAGCAAGACCTGTCCGTCAACCACAAAGAAGATTGAATCCTACCATCTTGGAAGTTGTCAAAAAGGAAGTGACCAGACTATTGGAGGCCGGTATCATATATCCCATTTCAGACAGGGAATGGGTGAGCCCAGTGCAAGTGGTGCCCAAGAAGTCCGGAGTCACTACAGTGAAAAATGAGCATGGAGAGCTCATAGCAACTAGAGTTCAGAATGCTTGGAGAGTCTGCATTGATTACAGGCGTCTCAACCAAGCTACTCGTAAGGATCACTATCCACTTCCATTCATTGATCAAATGCTGGATCGCTTGTCAGGTAAATCGCATTATTGCTTTTTAGATGGTTATACAGGTTATTTCCAGATTCATATAGCTCCTGAGGATCAGGAAAAGACTACTTTTACATGTCCTTTTGGGACCTATGCTTATAAGAGAATGCCCTTTGGCTTGTGCAATGCACCAGCTACTTTCCAAAGGTGCATGATGAGTCTTTTCTTTGATCTTATTGAGGACTGTATGGAAGTTTTTATGGACGATTTTAGCGTTTATGGTGATTCTTTTAACCTTTGCTTAGATGGATTATCTAGAGTATTAGATAGATGTATTAATACAAACCTTGTATTGAATTTCGAAAAATGCCAATTTATGGTAAAGCAAGGTATTGTATTAGGACATGTGGTATCTAATAATGGCATTTCTGTAGACCCAGCAAAGGTGAATGTTATTTCTAGTCTACCTTACCCCTCTTCTATGAGGGAAATCCGTTCATTCCTTGGCCATGCAGGTTTCTACAGGAGATTTATTAAGGATTTTAGTAAGGTGGCACTTCCCTTATCCAGATTACTACAAAAGGATATTGAGTTTGAGTTCAGTGAGGAGTGCAAACAAGCATTTGATAAGCTAAAGACTGCTCTAACTCAAGCTCCAATTGTGAGAGGACCCGATTGGAACCAGCCATTTGAAATCATGTGCGATGCTTCCAACCATGCAGTAGGAGCAGCGCTGGCTCAGCGTGAAGGTAAGAACCCTTTTGTTATTGCCTATGCGTCTAAGACTTTAGACACTACCCATTCCAATTATACTACTACTGAGAAAGAACTACTTGCTATTATTTTTGCTCTGGATAAATTCCGGGCTTATTTATTTGGTACTAGAGTAGTAGTGTATTCGGACCATGCAGCTCTAAAGTATCTATTGGCTAAAAAGGAATCCAAACCAAGACTTATACGTTGGATACTGCTGTTATAAGAATTTGATTTAGAAATCAAGGATAGGAGTGGTAATCAAAATTTAGTTGCAGACCACTTGAGTCGCCTTGAACATATTAAGGATGATTCTACTCCTATAGATGATAATTTTCCTTTTGACAACCTGCAAGCAGTATCTGAGGTAGTCCCTTGGTATGCACCTGTTGCTAATTATTTAGTTAGCCGCACATTTCCTCCACATTTTTCTAAACATCAAAGAGACAAGCTGAAAAGCGAGTCTAAATATTATATATGGGATGACCCATATTTATGGAGATGTGGTGCTGACCAGATAATTAGGCGTTGTGTACCTCAATCAGAATTCCAGTCCATTTTAGAGGCCTGTTACTCATCTGAAGGTGGAGGACATTTTGGCCCTCAACGAACAGCTAGAAAGATCTTAGACTGTGGATTCTGGTGGCCTACTCTTTTTAGAGATGCTGCTGAATTTTGTAAATCTTGTCACCCATGCCAGAAATTTGGTAACATATCCAAGAGGGATGAGATGCCTCAACAATATATGCTCTTCTGTGAAATTTTTTATGTTTGGGGCATTGACTTCATGGGTCCATTTCCAAATTCTAGTGGATATTTTTATATATTGTTAGCTGTAGATTATGTTTCTAAATGGGTGGAAGCAATTCCTACCCGCACTGATGATGCTAACACTGTTGTTTCCTTTGTGAGAAACCATATTATATGCCGCTTTGGATCACCACGAGCGATCGTGAGCGATCAAGGCACCCATTTTTGTAACAGGAGACTAACAGGATTGATCAAGAAGCATGGGATAATCCATAAAGTTGCAATAGCTTACCATCCCCAAACTAATGGGCAAGCCGAGGTGTCAAACAGAGAAATTAAACGTATCTTGCAAAAGATAGTAAAGCCTCACAGAAAAGACTGGAGCACCAGACTACAAGATGCACTGTGGGCATATAGAACAGCATACAAGACACCCATTGGGATGAGTCCCTTCCGCTTAGTTTATGGAAAAGCTTGTCATCTCCCAGTTGAAATCGAACACAGAGCCTTCTGGGCAGTCAAAGAGTGCAACATGGGGATTGAGGATGCTGGAGCTGAAAGAAAGTTACAACTACAGGAACTGGAGAACCTTCGCCTAGAAGCTTATGAGAACTCCAGAATATACAAGAAAAAGATGAAAGCTGTGCACGATCAAAACATCAAGAAGAGAGAGTTCCAACCTGGAGATTTTGTTCTCCTTTACAAATCTCGACTGAGGCTCATGCCCGGTAAGTTGAGATCAAAATGGGAAGGTCCATACAGAATAGAGAAAGCTGAACCGTACGGAGTTTATCACCTAAGCCATTCTTCCAGTTCTGAACTTATTAAGGTTAATGGACACCGCCTGAAGCTATACCATGGTGAGAAGGTGCAGAAGAGCAAGGAGCTTGAGATCTTCCGCATGGAAGATCCCTACATAGCAATAGATTGAGCTAGTGGAGCGTCCAACTTACGGACTTAAAGCAAAGTGCTTGGTGGGAGACAACCCACCGTGGTATGATCGTTCTTTTCTTCACTTTTAGTTTTCCTTCTTTAAATAGCTCTTCTCTTTATTAATGCTTTTGTGTTCTTCCAATTACATGTCTTTATCTTTCTTAAAAAAAAATTAAAAATTATTTTTCGCCGTGCAACGTGATCGCACAAACGACGCGTCCGCATGGTAGGGGAAGTGAAGAAAAATAAAATGAACAGAAAGTTACGCAGGAGCAGTGCTGGAATCGTGCCAAAGGCACAATTTACTCCACGCGGCCGCGTCGCTGACGCGACCGCGTCGCTGACGCGACCGCGTCGCTTGGAAATCGTGGCCTCCCACGCGACCGCGTGCTCCACGCGGCCGCGTGCCCTACATTTTCGACGTAAAAGGGTGCACAATGCTATATTGTGCGAGAGTGGTGCTGGATTGGTGCTGGAAGCACAATCCTTGTCACGCGACCGCGTTGCCGACGCGGCCGCGTCACATACTTTCTGATGCACAGTCACGCGATCGCTTGACCAACGCGATCGCATGACCTTAATTTGGCAATTGAATTATATTGAACAGAGAGTTGTGCTGGAGCGAGGCTGCACTCGCGCCAGCAGCACAACGTAGGTCACGCGACCGCGTGATCGACGCGATCGCATCCCCCTTCCTGGCGCACATCTACGCGAACGCGTGCCGTCCGCGGCCGCGTCGTATGCGCCGCACAGCTCAACCCAGTAAGCCACATTATCTTATCTTTTTCTCCTCCAAACCCTACTTTTTCTTTTCCCCCCTTCTTCCTTCTTTCTCCCTTTCCCCTTCTACCTCACCTTTCACTCTCTTTCTCTCTCACCACCATTAACAAGGTTTTACCTTCTTCTTCCTTTTTCTTTTTTCTATCATTCTTATTATATTATTTATATATATTATTATTTTCTTTTTCTTTTCTTTTTCTTTTCAAATCTTTATTTCTCTTTCTTCTTCTTTTTCCTTTTTACATGGTGTTAGAAACCTTTTGAGTCATCATTCCTCATTATATGCTTGTGGATTATTGCAAATTGTTTGACAATTATTTTTTCTCTTATTTAAGGGATTGCATGCATGTTCAATTTCACACTTTTTATATCTTGTTTACCATGCATGACATGTGTTTGTGAAAAAGCCCATATAGCACCATGCACTTTTCTACATTACTTTACTCTACTCTGCAATGCTTGCTTTTAACAAATTCCCTTTCATATTTTATTAATTCAATTTAATTGTCAATACAAACGTGATAGTTGGTTTGTTACAAATGGTAACCTAACTTGGACATTGAATGTTTGATATATGCTACTCATGCCCTTGCCTGCATGCCAATAACCTCTTGCATTCCATTGTCCTCCATGCACTTGCTATATTTCCTTTGATGAGCTTTTCACATGTAATCCGGACCATGTGTTCATGCCATTTATCTTTATTGTGCATTGACTATCACTTACAATACCCTCTTCCTTGCTCTATCTCTTTGAATTCAATTTCCTTTCTCTTCCCTTCTTTCAGGATGGCCACCAAGAAAGGAAAAGAGAAAGCTACTTCCAAACCACCAGCAAGAAGAGGAACTAAAAGAGCATTAGTGGCAGAGCCTTCTTCAACCGCAGTCAAGCCCTCAACAAAAAGAATTAAGAGGATAATAAAGGTTGACGACAAAGAGAAAGCCTTTCCAGCAAAGGACACCGCGCGATTTCCCAATCGCTACTGTGAGCAGATGTTCCCTATCCTAGCAGAAAGGAACTATAACAACGAATACCTTCTCATCCTCCCACCCAATATTGCCACCTTTGTTGAGCCACAAATTGAGCGAAGATAATGGGGTTTTCTGCGGAGACAGCCAAGGCAGGTCAATCTTTCTTGGGTAGTTGAGTTCTACTCCAACTTCTACACACCAACCCTGTAGTCTGTTTATGTCCGGTAGAAGCAAGTCCCCATTACAGAAGAGGCCATTCAGCAAGTTCTGAGTCTTCCCCCTATTCCAGCAGGAATGGACGCTTTTCAAGAAGCCACCCTTCAGCGCCAGCGATACCAATTTGACTGGGACTCCGTTCTCAGAGTCATTGCTTTACTTGGCAGCCGTTGGATCTATGGATACCACCGCAACCGCCCTAAGGGAAAATTGGCTTCCGCACTTACTTTGGAGGCTCGCGTATGGGCACAGATCATGTCCCATTACGTCTTCCCGAGCACTCATGAGTCCTCCTTCACTGCGGACATGGCTGTTCTACTATGGTGCATCCTTACAGACCAACCTCTGGATCTTTCAAGACACATCCGGCATGCTATGGAGCATGTACAAATCACGGGCAACTTACCTTTCCCCACCTTGGTCTCAACTCTTGTCTCACCAGCCGGAGTCTCCTGCAGAGCTGGGGACACCAAAGCCATGCTTCCAAGGGATGATCAATATGTCCCTAACGGGAAATACCTCAGACTTTCAGCAGCCACTACAAGCCAGCCTCCTGAGCCGGTTGAAGATATTCCTTCTTCAATACCACAAGCATCTACCACTGAGAAATTGCTCCAGCAGATACTTGAAAAGTTGGATCGGCATGAACAGAAAGCAAAGATGAGAGAGCGCCGTAACGAGCGCCGATTCAAACACCTCAAGGAGCTACTCAAGGGACGCTACAGAGACTCAGACACCCTGGACTCCACTTCTTTTACCAGCACCGGGAGCCATGATGATCCCGACTGTGGAGATACTGCTACCAGCCCACCCCTGTTCCTGACAGACGGCACCAAGGACGGTGCAAAGCCTTAAGTGTGGGGAGGTCGGTCAGTACCTGACTTCCGGAGGTAAATTCTCTTCTCTGACACCAATAATTAGGATATTTTAGTTAGATTTTACTTTCTTTTATAGAATAGAATAAATTGCATAGGTTAGGATAGTTGCATGCATGTTCTACTTGATTGAAAAGACAATAAGTTTCTTTTAAAAATCTATCTTTGGAACAAAATTTCACTAATTTTTCAAAATTTTCATGATAAATCTGCTTGAGTTGTACTTGGAACATGATGTTTGAGCTAAAGAACACACAACCTGTGAAAGATTTGAGCCTTTATGTATGGTTACATTATTTAACCATAATTATTTTATTCTTGTGTGTTTATTTCTCTATGATTGTAATCTATATTTTATTTTATCTTATATGTCCAATATTTATTATATTTACATGCTTGCACATGATTGAGGCCATTATTTGTTTATTAAAATCACTTATCCAAATCAAGCCTACCCTTTTCAATTACCCTTGTTAACCACTTTGAGCTTTTAAAACCCCATTTGTTCTATATTTTACCACATTACCAACCTTAAGCTGAAAAACAAATTGCATATCGCAAATTGAATCTTTGGTTAGCTTAAGATAGAATTGTGTGTGCTAGTTAAGTATGGGAAATTATGGGAACAAAAGTTGTTAAGGGAATGTGTCATGAAAATTTAAAGGAAATTTGGATACCCACTCATGTAAAAATATAAGAATGAAAAATCTATGTGCATTGATAAGCTTTATTTATTAAAAAAAAATTTCAATCAATAAATAAGGGGACAAAATTACCCCAATGTTAAATTCAGGATCCAAAGATCAATGCACATATGATAGAATTAAAATACAAGATTAAAACATGAGTATGGGTTGAAAAAGGGAATCATGGGTAGCTAGGCATGAATTTAAAAGTACATAGAATATATGTACATTAGGTGAGAGCTTAGGTTAATTAAAGATTCAATTTATAAAGCTCACTTAGCCATATATATATCCTTACCTGCACCTTGGCCCCATTACAACCCTGGAAAGACCTCATGATGTTTGCATTGGTATATTAACTGTTGTTGATTGGTTAGGAGAAAAACAAAAGTTAGAAAGCATGACTAGAGAAGAATAGAGTGATTACCCTATACACTAGAGATTAGAGCATACATACTTTATCAGTGAGGATTCAATGCTTGAATTTTCATGTTTCCGGCCTTCATAAGCTATCTTCTTGCACTTTTATCGGTTTTATTATATGATGATAGAATTAGTGGAATTTGATTTGTAATTGTTTGAAGAGCTTATTTACTTTTGATCAAGTGGACAATAATCATATAGTTGCATTTATTTATATATGTAGGATTGCATTGCATTTCATGAGTTGCTGCATGTTCATACTTATTTCCTTGTCTCCTTCAATTTAGCATGAGGACATGCTAATGTTTAAGTGTGGGGAGGTTGATAAACCACTATTTTATAGTTTATATTGTGTTTAATTGTGTGGTTTTGTCGTGATCCTTACCCACTTATTCATCAATTTAGCATGCATTTAGATTTCCTTCCTGATTTTATTACATGTTTGAAAATTGCTTCCTAAAGACTTTAATTATTTAATTTCAATTCTCCTTTATTCCATTCGATGCCGTAATCTGTGTGTCGAGTGTTTCAGGCTTCATAGGGCATGAATGAGACGGAGATTGGAGAGGAAGCTAGCAAAAATGGAAGGAACACAAGAATTTGAGGAGATAACCAGCGAAAAGTGACGCGGTCGCATGGCTCACGCAACCGCGCGAAGGAGCGCAAATCGCAGTGACGCGGCTGCATGGCTTGCGCGGCCGCGCGGATTGAAAAGCACAAGCAACGCGGTAGCGTGGACGACACGAACGCGTGAAGAGGAAAAGCGCCAGCGACGCGTCCGCATGGACGACGCGATCACGTGACATGCGCGATCTGCATAAACTACAGAATCTGAAACCAGCGACTTTGGCCCAGTTTTCGGCCCAGTTTTCGGCCCGGAACAGCAGACTAGAGTCAGAGAATATGCAGAAACAAGAGACAATTCATTGAGTAGTTTTAGACCTAGTTTTTTTTTTTTTACTCTCTTAGGTTTTTCTCTCTTGTTTTTAGAATTTTAATTTTCAATTGGTCTTAGCATTGGAACATCAAGAAGAATCATTTCCTTATCAAGACTTCATCATTCTAGTTTGTTCTCTTAACTTGGTTTTATTCTTCCATGTTCTTTGTTATGTTCAATTTTGTCATTCAGATATTTTTATGATTAATTAATGCAAGGATTATTTCTTTTCAATTTAATTTTCATTCCAATAATCATGTCTTCTTTTAATTCCCTTTCATATGCCATGAATTTTTTATTTACAATGAGTGAGTAGTTTCATTACTTGATGGGGAGTTGATTAAAAGGAACTCTTGAGTTGGAAGGATTGGAAGAAAAATTTGTAATTGGGTTGAATGTTGGATTGCTATCCTGTCACCGACGCCAATCCCTTTGAACTAAGTGGATTGCAACTTGTGAACAGATCTGACATTTCCACTTGTTTGACTTTCTCTTACCTAGTAAGGGATAACCAAACGGAACAACTATTAATTATAAATTAATCTTACAATCACACCATCAATGATAGAGATTCTAACCAATCAATTCCCAGTCAAGGCCTTTTATTTTTATTATTTAAATTTCCTCAAATTAAATCCCAATTTACTTAGCTCAACTCTTTTTGGAATATCTGATTAATAAAACAACACACTTTTCTGCAACTCCTTGGGAGACGACCTGGGACTTAAAACTCCCAGTAATTTTAATTTAAACTTTTAGTGACATATTTCTAAATTGATAGGCAGATTTTCGGTGAGTTAAGAACTATACTTGCAACGTAAACATTTTAATAAATTTTTAATTCACCAGCTTCTGCATCTCCATCAGATTGACCTCACTCTTGTGAGTTATTACTACTTGATGCGACCTGGTACACTTGCTGGTGAATTCGTGTGGAATTGTTTTTCCTTCGTCACTCCTATTTTTCATTTCCAAAAATTTTAAAACTTTTTCAAAAACCTTTTTCAAGTAGTTTATTTTCAAGCATCCTTAGCTTTCTGTTTGAGTCTTAGTGTTTGTTCTTGGTTTAATTTTTGTTCCCTTCAAGTCTTTCCTTTTAAAAATTTTCAAAAATAGTCTTCTTGTTTGAAGCTCGTTTTAATCTTTAAGTTTGGTGTTTTTGTGTGTTTTTCTTTGCATTTTTCAAAAATTTATGTTTGGTTTTCTAAAAATTTTAATTTTGGTGTTCTTTATGTGTTCTTGTGTTCTTTATGTTCTTTGAGTATTGTTCTTTGTGTTCTTAGTCTTCTTTGTGTTTCGATCATAAAATTTTTAAGTTTGGTGTTCCTTTGTGTTTTCCTCCAAAATTTTCGAAAATAAGGAGCATTAGATGTAAAAATTTTAAGTCTTATGTCTTTTACATGTTTTTCTCTTTCATCATTAATTTCAAAAATAAAAAAAATTATATTTTCTATTTTTATTTTTTACTAAATTTTCGAAAATTTTAAAATAAAATTCAGATTTTATTTTCAAAATTTTATCTTATCTTATCTTAGTTGTCAAGTTTTCAAAAATCAAATCTTTTCAAAAATAAAAATCATATCTTTTTCAAAATTCTATCTTATCTTTTTCAATTTTAAAATTTAAGAATTCAAATTTCTATTTTTAAAATTAAATCTTTTTCAAAATCAAATTTCAAAATTTTCTCTTTCTCAAATCTTTTTTATTTCTTATCTTATCTTTTCTAACTTCAAGTTTTAAAATTAACTCTTTTTCAAATATTTTTAATTTTTTAGCTTATCTTTTCTCATCTTATTTTAAATTCAAATCTTTTCTTAATTAATGAACTATCTTCTCTCTCTTCTTTTTTCAAAACTTCCTAACTAATTCTTCTCTCTCTTCTATTTTCGAAAATTTACTAACTAATTTTCAATTCTTTTTAAATTATTAACTTTATTTTGGAAAACTAATTAATGAATAAAATAAAAATAAAAATATTTTAATCCTTGTTTATCTTTTCTATTTTTACTTCTTGTCCTGTTCACTTCCCTTTATTCGAACTCTACTTGTCTCCCATCTTCCATCTTCACTTTTCTATCTTCTTCTTCTCTCTTCACATCTAACTGGAAACTCTTTGGTCCAAGTAACACAAAAAAGCTTTCTTTTCTTCCCTTCTATTCTCTTTTCTTAACCTGAAAAGACTTTAAGGAGGAGCTTACAACAAGTTAAAGCACAACACTTCAGAAGAAACCTTTTCAGAAAGTTTTGAACAATAAACATAGGACATGGCCGAACCTCAAGAAGAACCAAGAGAGGTCCTTGGTGACTTTACCATGCCTACCTTTGACTTTTATGGCAGTGGCATCTCTGTACCTGCCATTGGAGCTAACAATTTGAGCTTAAACCTCAGTTAGTCTCTCTTCTGCAGTAGAACTGCAAATTCCATGGACTTTTACTGAAAAATCCTCATCAATTCTTAGCGGAATTCTTACAGATCCGTGATATTGTAAAGACTAATGGAGTAGATCCTGAAGTCTACAAGCTTATGCTCTTTCTCTTTGCTGTAAGAGACAGAGCTAACTTGTGGTTGGATTCCCAACCTAGAGAGAGTCTTGACTCTTGGGAAAAGATGGTTAATGCTTTTCTAGCTAAATTCTTTCCCCCTCAAAAGATGAGTAAAATTAGAATGAAAGTTCAAACCTTCAAACAAAGAGAAGGTGAATCCCTCTGTGAAGCTTGGGAAAGATACAAACAATTGATCAAAAGATGTCCCCCTGACATGCTTTAAAAATGGTCCATCATAGGGGTGTTCTATGATGGCCTATCTAAAACATCCAAGATATAATTGGATAGCTTTGTAAGTAGATCTCTTCACTTGAAGAAAACGCCTACAGAAGTAAGAGAACTCATTGAGATGGTTGCAAATAACCAATTCATGTACACTTCTGAAAGAAATACTGTAAATCATAGAGTCTCTCAGAAGAAAGGTGTTCTTGAAGTTAATACTCTGAATGCCATACTGGCTCAGAATAAGATCTTGACCTAACAGGTCAATATGATCTCCCAGCATCTGACTGGAATACAAACTGCAGCTGGCAGTACTCAAGAAGCTTCTTTTGAAACAGAAGCTTATGATCCTGATCAACCTACCATGGAGGAGGTGAATTACATGGGAGAACCCTATGGAAACACCTACAATCCTTTATACAGGAACCATCCTAACCTCTCATGAAAGGATCCACAGAAACTTCAGCAAGGTTTCAATAACATTCAAGGTGGAAAGAACCAGAACAGGTTCAACAATAGACCACCGTTTCCATCTTCTCAAGGGAATATGGAAACCTCTAAGTAGAGCCTCTCTGACTTAGTTACTCTAGTTTCCAGCCTCTCGAAGACCATCCATAGTTTCATAAATGAAACAAGGTGAATCCTGACACTCTTCCCCGTAACACTGAGGTGAATCCTAGAGAAGAGTGCAAGGCCATAACCATGGAGGTTGAGGCCAAAATTGGAGATAATAGGATGGCGTTGAACGTCAGTGAAGGACATATCGCTAGGCGTTCAACGCCCAATCTGGTAGCAAGCCTGGCGCTGAACGCTAGTGAGAAACCCCTCACTGGGCGTTCAACGCCCATCCTGGCAGCAGAGCTGGCGTTGAACGCTAGCCAGGTAGCAATAGCAGGGCGTTTAACGCTCAAACACACAGGCTTCCTGGCACTGAACGCCAGTGAAGAACCCAACCCTTCACTAGGCGTTCAACACCCAACCATCCAGGATATCTGGCACTGAATGCCAGTGAGAATCCCTCACTGGGCATTCAACGCCCAAATACACAGGCTTCCTAGCGCTGAACGCCAGTGAGGAACCCCTAACTAGGCGTTCAATGCCCAAACAGGCAGCCACTCTAGCGCTGAACGCAAGTGAGGAACCCCTCACTAGGCGTTCAACGCCCACTCAACCAGGGAAGCTGGCATTGAATGCCAGCAAGGACATCCCTGTTGGGTGTTCAACGCACAAAACACTAGAGGGACTGAAGTTTAACGCCAGTAAGGGTGGACAGCAAGTGTGTTCAACAATAAGCTAACAAAGCTGGCGTTAAACTCTAGTAAAAGCACACCTTCTGAGTGCTTAAATCCCACTCAAGAATCCTCTATCCCAGAACCAAAGGAAACCATAAAGACCATAGAGGTTCCTTTGAATGCACTTCTGTAGTGGATAAGTTCTTATGACTACTCATCCTATGATGAGGATGAAGACACTAGGGAAGAGCAAGTTGCTCGGTACCTAGGAGCTCTTATGAAGCTAAATACCAAGTTATTTGGTACAAACCCTCTGGAGGAAGAACCTCCACTACTTTCCAAAGAAGTCCATGCTTTGGTTCAGCAAAGGCTACCACAGAAGCTTCTAGATCCTGGATGCTTTCTGATTCCTTGCACCATAGGCACCATGACCTTTGATAAGGCACTATGTGACCTAGGGTAAAGCATAAACCTCAAGCCACTCGCTGTAATGGAGAAGCTGGAAATCCTTGAGGTACAACCTGCAAACATCTCATTAGAGATGGCATATATGACAATGAAGAAGCCATATGGCTTAGTAGAGGATGTCTTGGTAAAAGTTGAAAACCACTACATCCTTGCAAACTTCATAGTCTTAGACATAGGAGAGGATGAGGATGACTCTGTCATCCTTAGAAGACCTTTCCTAGCCATTACCAATGCTATCATTCATGTGGCTAAGGGAGAACTGACCTTACAACTATGGAAGGATTACATCTTGTTCAAGATGCCTCATCCTAATTCTCCCTCTAAAAGAGAGATACATGTGCAACACCTAGTGTTGCAACCCTCTCTTTCTATGTAGAGCTTTACTGAGCCCCCAAACTTCAATTCTAAGTTTGGTGTTGGGCAGCCATCAACAAGCTCTAAGCACAAAGGTACTAAGAAGAAAGTACCTAAAGGCTGGAGGGACAAAAAAGTCCCAACAGAAGGCCTCTCATCAACAGTGAGTCATGTCTTGTCTTTAGAGCATGCAGAGCTCATTTATGAAAGGACATGAAGAAAGTTCACTATAAGGGGCAAAAATCTGAGCTAATACTCACCTCCGTGAGGAGCTAACCGTCAAGCTAATGATGTTAAAGAAGCGCTTGTTGGGAGGCAACCCAACCTTAATTAATTATTTATTTTCATTTTTATTTTTATTTTTAGAGTCATGATCATGTGCATCAGTCAGAACAGAGACAGAATTCACAGCAGTGAAAACAAAACACTGTGGATGGAGTGTTAAAAGTTGAACGCCAGCCAGGGTACCCCTGCTGGGCATTCAACACCCCTAATGAGCAGCATTGTTGCCGTTCAACGCCAGCTAATAAACCCTAAATTTGTGATTTATCTTGTGCTTAATTTGAGGGATTTTATCACCTTTTCCCACATTTATTCAATAAAATAGCATGGTTTTGCAATTCTCCCTTAATTGTGCTTAAATGTGAAAACATGCTTTTTAGGCCTTAAAATAGCTAAATTCAATTCACTTTAATTCCATTCGATGCCTTGATGTATTTGTTGAGTAATTTCAGATTCATAGGACAAGTATTGGATGGAAGAAGTGAGGAGAAAAGCATGCAAAGTGGGAGAATTTATGAAGAAATGAAGGAACCGTAAAGCTGTCAAGTCCGACCTCTTCACACTCAATCGACCATAACTTGAGCTACAGAGGTCCAAATGAGGCGGTTCTAGTTGCGTTGGAAAGCTAACATTCATAAAATTTGCCATATGTTACTTCGCGTTCAGGGGCGCGCAAGTGCCATGTATGCATGCGTGCCAATGCTGCTCGTGGCCCACTAAAGTAAAATCGCCCCCAGCGATTTCTGAAGCTCTTTGGGCCCAATCCAACTCATTTCTAATGGTATTTCATGCAGAATTCAAGTTGGGGCAAAGGGGGAGCAATTGCTTTGAAGTGTTAGCATCATGTAGTGTAGTTTCTAGAGAGAGAAGCTCCCTCTTCTCTCTAGAATTAGGGTAGGTTAGGTTAATTTTATCTTAGATCTAGTACCAATTTCATGATCTCATCTTGTTTTCTCTACAGTTTCATGTCTCTATTCTTGGTTCCTCTTAGTTTTCATGTTAATTCCCCCTTTTTCCTATCTTTTATGTTTATGAATGCTCATGTTAGATTTGAATCTCTTTTAATGCAATTTAATGTTGATGTTTCTTTTACTGTTGAATGGAGTTGTGATTTTACTTTTCTTGCAATTGGTAGTTGGTAGATTTTATCTTTCCTTGCAATTTACTATGCTTTCCTTTTATACCCACCAAGTGTTTGACAAAATGCTTGGTTGGGCTTTAGAGTAGAATTTTATGCTCTTGGCTTGAGAAGGTAACTTAGGAACTCTTGAGTTGCTAATGTCCAAGTGATTGATGATTGGGAGCCATTGACCTTAGATCTCACTAATTGAATTGGTAGAGAACTAAGACTTATGGACTTGGATTGACATAGCTCATTTGAATTTCCTTTATCATTTAGAGGACGACATAATGGGGTTGATCCTTGCCAATTTTCATGTCTCTTATTCCAAAAAACCCCAAAACATACTTCATAGCCAATAATTGACCACTTCATTGCAATCATCGTGAGACGACCCTGAGTCCAAATACTATGGTTAATTCTTATTTGGGGTTTGTTCTTTGTGACAACCAAAATTTTTGTATGAAAGGATTATTGATTGGTTTGGAAACTATACTTTACAACAAGACTCCATTAGATAAATTCAAAACCGTCAAGAACCCGTTCATCAAAATGGCGCCGTTGCCGGGGATTGCAATAGTGTTATATTTTTGGCTATTGTATATATGTGAATATTGTAAATAGCTTGATTTTTGGATTGCTTGTTAGTTTTTGCTAGTCTTAGTATTTTGTTTCATTATTTCTTATTAGTTTTTGTTTCTTATTTTCTCTTGCTACCATGAATTCTGACCTTGGCTATGAGTGTGATTACAACTATGTTGTAGAAGATGGAATTTACAATGACAACATGCATCAAGGATTTGGAGATCAAAGGTGGGAGGAGCCTCAAGCTTTTGGACAACCTTCTTGGCAACAACTTCCCCCGACTTCCTATGAGTATAATTCAAATTTTCATGCATACCAATCTAATGTATGTGATGACCCTCATTGTGATTGTCAACCACAATCATCATATGCATATGAACCCCCTCCTCATTATAGCCCTTCACCATACTTACAAGCCTCATACCACTATTCACCTCCGTATGATCCTAACCCATATCCACCATACCAACCACCATATGAACCATACATAGAGCCACCATTATTCCAATACCAATACTCCCCTGAATCACAAAATCCATACACACCACTTCAAGAATTTTACCAATATGGACCACCTTCCAACTACAATACCCTTCCCTCAAATAATGAACCCTCTCTTCCACCATCACCTCCCGATGAAGCCCTTATGCTAGAATTGAGAGATCTTAAATCTCATTTCTTAAGGCAACAAAAGGAGGATGAAAAGAAGTTTACGGAGTTAAGAGCAAAAATAGCCATCATGGTAGAAGCCATTGGCAACATAGTCTCATTCTTCCTAAGCCTATGCGATCAAGGCACTCCCATTGTTGAAAGTGGAGAAGCAACCAAGGAGCTTAGTGAGGAAATGGACTTGAATCTTCAAGGTGGAGAAGAAGAGTTAAAGCAAGAAGTGCAACAAGAGGAGAAGGTAGAGATGATTGAACCAAAGGATGTAGTGGTTGGAACCTTAGGATATGTTGAGTACATAGAGAAATCACAATTTGAAGAGCCTTCTTCCATGGAGTTTGAAGTTGATGTTGAAGAGGAGAGTGCACAACCTCCAAGATACAATGTGATTGAAGAATTAGAAGAAGTGTTCCAATCAATAGGTCCTCCTATTTATGATGATTCCGAATCAACATGTGATCCCTTTGAGCTTGAAGAACCCTTCCCAACTCTACTTGGAATTGATGAAGAGGTAGATTTCACTCAACCTCCTATTTATAATTTGAGTGATGGGGAAGAGCTAGAAGAATTTGATAAAGAAGATGTGAACTTGAGGAAGCATGGCAAGAGGTAGAGCTTGAAGAACCTTGCCAAGTGGTGGAAGCCTCTAGAAGATGATGGACAGGAGTGGAGCATGCTTTGTCAAGATCGTTGGGAACTCCTCCACCTAGGTTGTCATCTAATCCTTCATTTGAGTGGGTAAAACTTCTAACTCTTAGCTTTATTATCCCACTTGAATTTGGTTTGCTTGAGACGGATGGCCAACTTAGGGCGCTTTGTGGAATTAAGCGTAAGAGGAGGATGTTTAGTGGTTGGCATTGTAAGTCTAGGCTCATTATGGTTGAAAGCTCAAAATTGAAGAGCATGGATTGGTGTAGTGCTTAAGTAGATGGGTTTAGGAGGGTAGTTTGGTGCCTTCATGAGAATTCATCTCCCTTGCCACCCGGAGGAAATCACCATGATCAACTCAAGGACAGGTATGAAAACAAAATGTGGGATCCTGGATTGCACAAGGAAGATCAACTTTGGGAGCCCCACGCTTGTGAAGAACTCCATCAATATTTAGTGCAAAAAATAAGAAATCTTGGGGCACAATGGAGAACCAAGCATTGGTGGATGTTCCAAGATGGTTACAAGCACAAGCCACCTTGATGAAGAGCTCCCCAAAAGTCCAACTTAAGGACAATAAACAAAAGTGCTAGGTGGGAGACACCTCACCATGGTAAATTTTTTCATTTTCTTTTTTGTAAATATTGGTAAAATATGTTTAATTCCTTGTTTGATTGCTTAGTTGAGTTTAATTGGGAGTCTATTAGGTTAAATAAGGTTTTATGATGTTTTGGTAGTTGTTTAGAGGTTTGGAATGCTTAGTTTGGTGCAAAAACATAGAAAAATTTTGAAAAACAGAGCACCATCCACGCGCACGCGCACTTTACGCGTACGCGTGACCCAAGTATTTTCAACCATCCACGCGCACGCGCCATGTACGCGTACGTGTGGATTGAATTTTTCCGCCCCTCCATACATTTTCCCGAGAGTTGTTCCTGGAGTGTGCCAACCTTGTGCCCCAAAGCACGCGCACACGTACCTTGCGCGGGCGCGCAGCTCTCGAAATAACCCACCGACGCACGAGCGCACTGCACGCGTACGCGTCGCTTCCATTTCATCAATCCACGCTTACGCGCACATGACGCGCACGCGTGGATTGCCCTGTTTCACCAATCTTCTTTTCTTCTCTTCTTTCCATTTCTTTCCTTCTTCTCTCTTCTCTTTCCACCCTTCAAACATCATCCAACACTACCAAACATCATGTAACACCATTTCTTTTAGTTAGTTAGTTTGTTTAATTTTTGTTTTCCATTATAAGTGTTGAATTACTAATCTTGTTTACTATTTACTGCTGCTTATTACTAATAGGATGTTAGTAACATCATTGTGTTATTGCCATTGTTGGATTCCTTTGTTGAGGTTACAATTTATTACTTGGTTTTGGATTTTCATGTTGAACATTTGTAAATACCAAGTACATGTTACAATGCCTTTAAGCTTCTTAACTCTATTGAATCGCATGTTTTGGCCACCATGCATTCATCATCCATTGTTAGGCAATTGTACATTATCATTGCATTTTTTTAGGTGATGCTTGTTTATGATTTACCTTATTCACATCACCTATTTCATGCATTGAGATTTTGGAATTGTGAAATTGGATCGAAAGCTTACCTAGTGACATATTTTTGAGCTTTGTAAAGCTTTGTGGACCATGCTTGCTATGTGATTGATTTTCACTTCTATGTCCTTTTTCCTAAGTTCCATAGCATCCATGTGTTTCACCTCTATGTCACTTAGGTGTTGCAACAACTTCAATAAGTGTCATTGTTTGATGTGTGAGCTCTTTATACCATTTTGTTCACTAAGTCTACTTACACATCAATCAATGTCCATGCATTATCCAATTTCACAATTGCTTGCCCTTTTTACTTGAATGCTTTTGTGCTTCTTCACTACTTGTTGGGTTGTTTTCACCTACAAGTCTTTTAAGGTATCTCAAGCACACTAGAATGGGTGAAGTGTATGATTTCTTTTGTGTAATTGTGACATAGCTTTTTAGATTAGCGTGTGTGTGTGTTTTAACCAGCGCGCAATTTTAGAACCCACACACCTATTTTTCATCAATGTCGCACCGATTCACTCACTCCATTCTAGTGGTTCTTACCTCATTCCAACAATTCACGCTTCCTTACTTTTGTATTTTCTCATCTTACGGTGTTTCTTTTGTGTTTCATGATCAATGCACCACAAGCAAAAATGGAAGCGGGAGGAAGAACACACAGCAACCGATTGACCTACCAGCTGAAGGTGGCAACTCGGAGAGTCGCCGTACCCCCTTGCTCATCTTTGGATGCACAGAGGACGGTGCAAACTTTTAAGTGTGGGGAGGTCATCCGACCACTTGGCGTTTTTGGGTAACAAGTTTCTAATCCCAACACTTTTGTATTTTGTTTTAGGATTTTTAGTTGCATTATCTTGTATTGCATATGTATATATTAAGCTTAGTCAAAATAATCAAAATTTTCAAGGATTTTATCTAGAGGGCACCCCAATTGATTGAAAAAATTTTTTTTTATAACTTGCTTGAATTATATATTTTGTGGATCATGTTCTTGAGCTAAGAACACAAGCATGTGAGATTTGAGCCTAATTGTGTGGTTACATCATACATAACCACTTATTTTCATTCTTGAGTGCATTATTCTCTTCATATGATTGTGATCTTTGATTTGTTTAATTCTTTATGTCCATTATTTTGTGTATATATGCATTTATATGATTGAGGCCATTGTTTCAAATAGCTCACTTACCCAAATAGCCTACCTTTTATCTTCCATTGTTAGCCAATTCTGAGCCTATGCTTAACCCACTTATTCTTAATTGTAGCACATTACAAGCCTAAGTGAAAAACAATAAATGTCCCTTATTTGGATCTTTGATTAGCTTAGGCTAGTGAGGGTGTTTATCATTTGATTTTGGGAGAGTTGGGAACATTGGGTAGAGACAAAAGTGTGTTTACGTTTTTGTTGAAAAATCTTGGGAATTGGGTATATACTCATGTATTAATCATGTGTAAACCGTATGCATTGATATTCTTGTATATATGTTAGTTTGAAAAGAAAAAAATGATAAGATAAATATATATATATATATATATATATATATATATATATATATATGATAGTAAAAACAAAAAGAAAAATAAAAAGAAAAAATAGAAAAAGAAAGAAAAAGAATTGCAATAAAAAGGGGACAAAATGCCCCAAGTAAAGCTCAATAAGAATCAATGCATATGGGTGGTGATCAAAAAGAGAATGCATGAGTGTGTGAAAAAGTGAAGAATGGGTAGTTAGGTTTGTTTAGAATTGTATAGGTTGTCATAAGTTAGGTGAGAAGTTTAAGTTAATCAAAGATTCGAATTTCAAGCTCACTTGACCATATGCATCCTACCTTGACCCTAGCCCCATTACAACCTATGAGAAAGCTCTCATGATATTTATATGCATGCATAAAGTAACCCATCAATGCAAGAGATAGCTCAAAGTTCAACACCCATGGAAAATATAAAAAGAAAGGAAGCAAAAAGACAAAATGAATAAAGTAAAATGCAACTAAGAAGAAAAGGAAGAGAGCAATTAAATGCAACTAATAAGAGAAAAATGCAAACAAAGACAAAAGAGAATGGAAGGGATAAAAAACCTTGAGAAGAGGAACAAGGTAAAGTAGACTGCAAGTGAAAGTAGGAAAGGAGGAAGGAGGAGGAGAAAGGAGAGAGAGAGTAGGATCGCCAGAGGTGGTGGTCGCCAGTGGTAGTGGGCGGAGGTAAGGTGGTAGGAAGATGAAAGAAGAAAAGAAGAAGGAATGGGAGAAGGAAGTTGAAGAAACAAAATAAAACAGGGCACCCAGCGTATCAGTTGCGTCGGACAAGCGACGCATGCGCCCCGTCCACGCATACACGTGGATGAGTGGAAAAGAGTAGTAACACGTAAGTGTTGCCCACGCATACGCATGGATGGAAGAAATGAGAGAGGACGCGTACGAGTCAGTGGACACGAATGCATGGAGTCAGTTGTTCATGGCGCACAAGGGCAGCATAAAACTCGCACAACTCTCGGGTTTTTATACCAAGAGTTGGCTGCAGCTCAATCAACGCGTATGCGTCAAGTGACGCACGCGCGTGGATGTTCAAAATGGAAGGCGACGCTTACATGTGGGTAGCAGTTGTACTCCCCGTCCAGTTTTCACACAATATTCACACAACTCTTGGGTTTTCGTACTGGGAGTTGTGGAAGCACAATCAACTCGTACGTGTCGCGCACGCTTACGCGTGGGTTGCGCAGAAAAAATTCAAGGACACACGCACGTCATTCACGCTTATGCATGGAGGCGCAAAACAGAAAAGGGCGCGTACGCGTCAAGGGACGCGCACGCATGAAAGGGGTTGAGCGTTGGGCACAATGGCAGCATAGTTTTTGCACAACTCTCGGGTTTTTGTACCAAGAGTTGCAGAAGTGCCATCGACGCGCATGCTTCATTCATGCTTGCGCGTGGATCCCCCTTTTTTGTTTTTTTTTAACATGAAGAAAGGCGATTTTAACACAATCTTGGCAGCTGAAGAGCGGGTAATTTATACGCTTTTTGGCGTTGTTTTTAGATAGTTTTTAGTATGATTTAGTTAGTTCTTAGTATATTTTTATTAGTTTTTAAGCAAAATTCACATTTCTGGACTTTACTATGAGTTTGTGTGTTTTTCTGTGATTTCAGGTATTTTCTGGCTAAAATTGAGGGACCTGAGCAAAAATCTGATTCAGAGGCTGAAAACGGACTACTGATGCTATTGGATTCTGACCTCCCTTTACTCGAAATGATATTTTTGGAGCTACAAAAACCCAAATGGCGCGCTCTCAATTGCGTTGGAAGGTAGACATCCAGGGCTTTCCAGCAATATATAATAGTCCATACTTTGCCCAAGTTTAGACGACGCAAACTGGCGTTCAACGCCAGCTTTTTGCCCTATTCTGGCGTTAAACTCCAGAAACAAGTTGCAAGCCAGAGTCAAACGCCAGAAACAAGTTACAAACTGGCGTTTAACTCCAAAGAAGGCCTCTACACGTGAAAGCTTCAATGATCAGCCCAAGCACACACCAAGTAGGCCCGGAAGTGGATTTTCTGCATCATTTACTTATTTTTGTAACCCTAGTAACTAGTTTAGTATAAATAGAACTTTTTACTATTGTACTCAGATCCTTTAAGCTTTTGGAACATCTTTGGACGTTTAGTCCTTGGATCGGTCTTGGTTATTCTGGTTCCCTCTCTGGGGCCGAAGCCAATGAACACCATTATCACTTATGTATTTTCAACGGTGGAGTTTCTACACCCCATAGATTAAGGTGTGGAGCTATGTTGTTCCTTGAGTATTAATGCAAAGTACTATTGTTCTTCTATTCAATTCATGCTTATTCTTATTCTAAGATATTCATTCGCACACAAGAACATGATGATTGTGATGATTATGTGACACTCGTCACCATTCTCACTCATGAACGCGTGATTGACAACCACTTCCTTTCTACATGAAAACAAGCTTGAATGTATATGTCTTGGGTTTCTAATCCACGATTCACATCAACTCCCCTCTGACAATGGGGCATCTGAATCCGAGATTAGAATCTTCGTGGTATAGGCTATAATCCATTAGCAGCATTCTTGAGATCTGGAAAGTCTAAACCTTGTCTGTGGTATTTCGAGTAGGATCTGGGATGGGATGACTATGACGAGCTTCAAACTCGCGACTGTAGGGCATAGTGACAGACACAAAAGGATAGTAAATCCTATTCCTACACGATCGAGAACCAACATCTAATTAGCCATACGATATCTGTGCATTGTATTTTTCATCTGAGATGAGAAATCCGACAGTTGATTAGCCATACAGAAACCGTAGAGGACCATTTTCAGTGAGAGGACGGGAAGTAGCCATTGACAACGGTGACACCCAACATATAGCTTGCCATAGAAAGGAGTATGAAGGATTGGATGAAGGTAATAGGAAAGCAGAGATTCAGAAGGAACAACGCATCTCCATACGCTTATCTGAAATTCCCACCAATGAATTACGTAAGTATCTCTATCTTTATTTATGTTTATTTATATTTTAATTATCAAAACTCCATAATCATTTGATTCTGCCTGACTGAGATTTACAAGATGACCATAGCTTGCTTCAAGCCGACAATCTCCGTGGGATCGACCCTTACTCACGTAAGGTTTATTACTTGGACGACCCAGTGCACTTGCTGGTTAGTTATGCGAAGTTGTGAAAAAGAGTTGAGATTACAATTGTGCGTACCAAGTTATTGGCGCCATTGAGATCACAATTTCGTGCACCAAGTTTTTAGCGCCGTTGCCGAGAATTGTTCGAGTTTGGACAAATGACGGTTTATCTTGTTGCTCATATTAGGTAATTTTCTTTTTGTTTCAACCTTTATTTTATTTTAAAAAAGTTTTCAAAAATCTTTCAAAAATTTTTTGCTCTTTTTCGTTTTTCTAGAGATAATTTTTGAAAAATCCAAAAAGATTAAATAAAATCATAAAAAACAAAAAAATTTTGTGTTTCTTGTTTGAGTCTATTGTCAAATTTTAAGTTTGGTGTCAATTGCATGCTTTTATTTTCCTAAAATTTCCGAAAAATTCATGCATGGTGTTCTTCATGATCTTCAAGTTGTTCTTGGTAAATCTTCTTGTTTGATCTTCATATTTTCTTGTTTTGTGTCTTTTCTTGTTTTTCATATGCATTCTTTAATTCTTAGAGTCTAAATATTAAAAACTTCTAAGTTTGGTGTCTTGCATGTTTTTCTTTTCTTGAAAATTTTTCAAAAATAAGTTCTTGATATTCATCATGATCTTCAAAGTGTTCTTGGTGTTCATCTTGATATTCAAAGTGTTCTTGTATGCATCATGTGTTTTGATTCATAATTTTTATGTTTTGAGTCATTTAGTTGTTTTTTCTCTCTCCTCGTTAAAAAATTCAAAAACCAAAAAAATATCTTTCCCTTATTTCCCTTGTTTCTTGTTAGTCAAGTCAAGATTTCAATTTTAAAAATCTTATCTTTTCAAAACTTTTTCAAAAATCAAATCTTTTTCATTTTTATGTTTTTCGAAAAAAAAAATTTTTTTTAATTGATTTTCAAAATCTTTTTCTTATTTTCATTTCAAATTTTCAAAAACTTTACTAACAATTAATGTGATTGATTCAAAAGTTTCAAGTTTGTTACTTTCTTGTTAAGAAAGGTTCAACCTTTAAATTCTAGAATCATATCTTTTAGTTTCTTGTTAGTCAAGTCATTAACTTTAATTTTCAAAATCAATTCTTTCTAAATTTCTTTTTCAAACCTTTTTTCAAAATAAATTTCAATCATATCTTTTCAATCATATCTTTCAAACATATCTTTTTCAAATCATATCTTTTTCAAAATCTTTTTTGACTTCTTATCTTTTCAAAATTGATTTTCAAATCTTTTTCAGCTAACTAATTGAATGTTTGTTTGTTTTACTATTTCTTATCTTTTTCAAAACCACCTAACTACTTTTCTCTCTCTAATTTTCAAAACTCACCTTCCTCTTTTTCAAAATTCTTTTAATTAACCAATTGTTTCAAATTTTTATTTTTATTTTATTCCTTTTCTTAATTTTCAAATTCTAACTAAACTTTAAAATAAAAAAAATATTTTCCTTTTCTTCTTAATTATTTTTGAAAACTCCTATCTCTCATCTCCTTCTATTTATTTATTTATCACTAACACTCTTCTCTTCTTCTTATAATTCGAACCCTCTATTCCTCTCTGTGTTCGAATTCTTCTCTTCTCCTTCTCATATTCTTATCTTCTTCTACTCATATAAAGGAATCTCTATACTGTGACATAGAGGATTCCTCTTCTTTTCTGTTCTCTTCCTTTTCACATGAGAAGGAGCAAGGATAAGAACATTCTTGTTGAAGCTGATCCGGAACCTGAAAGGACTTTGAAGTGGAAGCTAAGAGAAGCTAAAACACAACACTCTGAAGAGAACTTTACTAAAATTTTCAAAAAAGAAGTAGAGATGGCCGAACCCAATAACAATGGTGGATGTGCAAGGAAGATGCTTGGTGACTTTACTACACCAAATTCCAACTTCCATGGAAGAAGCATCTCAATCCCTGCCATTGGAACAAACAATTTTGAGCTAAAGCCTTAATTAGTTTCTCTAATGCAACAGAATTGCAAGTTTTATGGACTTTCATCAGAAGATCCTTTTCAGTTCTTAACTGAATTCTTGTAGATCTGTGACACTGTTAAGACCAATGGAGTTGATCCTGAGGTCTACAAGCTTATGCTTTTCCCTTTTGCTGTAAGAGACAGAGCTAGAACATAGTTGGACTCTCAACCTAAAGATAGCCTGAACTCTTGGGATAAGCTGGTCACGGCTTTCTTAGCCAAGTTCTTTCCTCCTCAAAAGTTGAGCAAGCTTAGAGTGGATGTTCAAACCTTCAGGCAGAAAGAAGGTGAATCCCTCTATGAAGCTTGGAAAAGATACAAGCAATTGACTAAAAAGTGTCCTTCTGACATGCTCTCAGAATAGACCATCCTGGATATATTCTATGATGGTCTGTCTAAATTGTCTAAGATATATTTGGACCATTCTGTAGGTGGATCTATTCACCTGAAGAAAATGCCTGTAGAAGCTTAGGAACTCATTGACATGGTTGCAAATAACCAGTTCATGTACACATCTGAAAGGAATCCTGTGAGTAATGGGACGCCTCGGAGGAAGGGAGTTCTTAAAATTGATGCTCTAAATGCCATATTGGCTCAGAACAAAATGTTGACTCAGCAAGTCAATATGATTTCTCAGAGTTTGAATTGATTGCAAAATGCATCCAACAGTACTAAAAAAGCATCTCCTGAAGAAAATTCTTATGATCCTGAGAACCCTGCCATGGCAGAGGTGAATTACATGGGTGAAGCCTATGAAAACACCTATAATCCCTCACAGAGAAATCATCAAAATTTTTCATGGAAGGATTAACAGAAGCCTCAACAAGGCTTTAATAATGGTGGAAGAAACAGGTTTAGCAATAGTAAACCTTTTCCATCATCCTCTCAGCAACAGACAGAGAATTCTGAGCAGAATTCATCTAGCTTAGCAAATATAGTCTCTGATCTATCTAAGAGCACTCTAAGTTTCATGAATGAAATAAGGTCCTCCATTAGAAATTTAGAGGCACAAGTGGGCCAGCTGAGTAAAAGAGTCACTGAAACTCCTCCTAGTACTCTCCCAAGCAATACAGAAGAGAATCCAAAAAGAGAGTGTAAGGCCATAACCTTACTTGGTGTGGCCGAACCTAGAAAGGAGGAGGAGGACGTGAATCCCAATGAAGAAGACCTCATGGGACGTCCTCTGGACAAAAAGGAGTTCCCAATTGAGGAACCTAAGGAATCTGAAGCTCATCTAGAGACCATAGAGATTCCATTGAACCTACTTTTGCCATTCATGAGCTCGGATGAGTATTCTTCCTCTGAGGAGGATGAAGATATTACTGAAGAGCAAGTTGCTAAGTACCTTGGAGCAATCATGAAGCTGAATGTCAAGTTATTTGGTAATGAGACTTGGGTGGATGAACCCCCCTTGCTCACCAATGAACTGAATGACTTGGTTAGGCAGACATTACATCAAAATAAACAAGATCCCATTAAATTCTTAATTCCCTGTACCATAGGCACCATGACCTTTGAGAAGGCTCTGTGTGGCTTGTTGTCAGGCATAAACTTAATGCCACTATCTGTAATGGAGAAACTGGGAATCTTTGAGGTACAAGCTGCCAAATTCTCACTAGAGATGGCAGACAAATCCATGAAAAAGGCTTATGGACAGGTAGAGGACGTGCTAGTAAAGGTCAAAGGCCTTTACATCCTTGCTGATTTCATAATCCTAGACACTGGGAAGGATGAGGATGAATCCATCATCCTTGGAAGACCCTTCCTAGCCACAGCAAAAGCTGTGATTGATGTGGACAGAGGAGAGTTGATCCTTCAATTGAATGAGGACTACCTTGTTTTTAAAACTCAAGGATCTCCCTCTGTAACCATGGAGAGGAAGCAAGAAAAGCTTCTCTCAATGCAGAGTCAAATAAAGCCCCCACAATCAAACTCTAAATTTGGTGTTGGGAGGCCACAACCAAACTTTAAGTTTGGTGTTGAACCCCCACATTCAAACTCTAAATTTGGTGTTGGGAGGTCCCAACAATGCTCTGAATATCTGTGAGGCTCCTTGAGAGCCCACTGTCAAGCTATTGACATTAAAGAAGCGCTTGTTGGGAGGCAACCCAATTTTTATTTATCTATGTTATTTATTTTTTTTAGGTTGATGATTATGTGGAGTAAAAAAAAAATACTACAAAATTATAGAAAAATAAAAAATAGCACACCCTGGAGGAGAAACTTATTGGCGTTTAAACGCCAGTAAGGGTAGCAAAATGGGCGTTTAACGCCCAGTCTGGCACCATTCTGGGCGTTAAACGCCAGAAAGAAGCACTAGACTGGTGTTAAACGCCAGAAAGAAGAAATAAACTGGCGTTAAACGCCAGAAACAGGTTGCAACTCGGCGTTTAACGCTAGGAAAGGAATAAAAGCTGGCGTTTAATGCCAGAAACAAGCAGCAGTCTGGTGTTTAACGCCAGAAACAAGAAGCAGTCTGGCGTTAAACGCCAGGATTTCACAATAAGGGCGTTTTGCACGCCTAAAAGGAGCAGGGATGAGAAATCCTTGACCCCTCAGGATTTGTGGACCCCACAGGATCTCCACCTACCCCTCCTCTCTCTCTCTCCCCCTCACACATCTCTATAGCACTCTACCCAAAACACCACTCACCAATCAAATCCTATCCTCTTCCTATATTCTCTTCACCAATCACCTCCATATCTCTTCCCCAAAAACCCCACCTACCTCACTTTCAAATTCAAACAATTTTCCCTCCCAAACCCACCCAATTCTATTTGGCCACTCTCCCTCTCTTTTCCTATAAATACCCCTCTTCACTTCTTCATTTTCACACATTACCACCAATACTTCTACCCCTTGGCCGAACCACATACCACCCTCCATCTCCTCTATTTCCTTCTTCTCCACTCTTCTTTCTTCCTTTGCTCGAGGATGAGCAAATATTTTAAGTTTGGTGTGGTAAAAGCGTTACTTTTTATTTTTCCATAACCATTTATGGCACCTAAGGCCAGAGAAACCTTTAGAAAGAGGAAAGGGAAGACAAAAGCTTCCACCTCCGAGTTGTGGAAGATGGAGGGATTCATCTCAAAGGTCCATCAAGACCACTTCTATAAAGTTGTGGCCAAGAAGAACGTGATCCCTGAGGTCCCTTTCATGCTCAAGAAAAATGAGTATCCAGATATCTGACATGAAATCCGAAGAAGAGGTTGGGAAGTTCTTACCAACCCTATTCAACAAGTCGGAATCTTAATGGTTCAAGAGTTCTATGCCAATGCATGGATCACTAGGAACCATGATCAAAGTATGAACCTGAATCCAAAGAATCGGCTTACAATGGTTCGGGGAAAATACTTAGATTTCAGTCCAGAAAACGTAAGGTTGGTGTTCCACTTGCCAATGATGCAAGAAAACGCATGCCCCTACACTAGAAGGATCAACTTTGATCAAAGATTGAACCAAGTCCTCATGGACATATGTGTGGAAAGAGCTCAACGGAAAAGAGACTCAAGAGGCAATCTGGTTCAATTGAGAAGACCGTACCTTAAGTCCGTGGCTAGAGGATGGTTGGAGTTCATCCAACGCTCCATCATTCCTACTAGCAACCGATCTGAAGTGACTGTAGATCGGGCCATCATGATCCATAGTATCATGATTGGGGAGGAAGTAGAAGTTCATGAGATCATACCTCTAGAATTCTACAAGGTGGCTGACAAGTCATCCACCTTGGCAAGGTTAGCCTTTCCTCATCTCATTTGTCATGTATGCAATTTGGCTGGGATAGATATAGAAGAAGACATCCTCATTGAAGAGGACAAGCCCATCACTAAGAAAAGGATGGAGCAAATAAGGGAGCCTACTCATGGACCTCAACAAGAGCATGAGGAATTCCCTCATCAAGAAATCCCTGAGATGCCTCAAGGGATGCATTTTCCTCCACACAACTATTGGGAGCAACTCAACACCTCTTTGGAAGGCTTGAGTTACAACATGGACCAACTAAGGGTGGATCACCAAGAGCACTCCATCATTCTCCATGAAATTATAGAAGTTCAAAGAGCTATGAGGGAGGAGCAACAAAGGCAAGGAAGAGACATAGAGGAGCTCAAGAGCACCATTGATTCTTCAAGAGGAAGACGCCATCCTCACTAAGGTGGACTCATTCCTTAATCTCCTTGTCTATTTATTTTTCTGTTTTCGGTTTTGAGCTTTATGTTTGGCTATGTTTTGTGTCTTTATTACATGATCATTAGTGTCTAGTATCTATGTCTTAAAGCTATGAATAACTACATGAATCCTTCAACTCTCTTAAATGAAAAATGTGCTTAATTACAAAAGAACAAGAAATACTTGGATTTCAAATTTTATCTTCAAATTAGTTTAATTATTTTGATGTGGTGGCAATACTTTTTGTTTTCTGAATGAATGCTTGAATAGTGCATATTTTTGATCTTGTTGTTTATGAATGATAAAATTGTTGGCTCTTGAAAGAATGATGAACAAAGAGAAATGTTATTGATAATCTAAAAAATCATGAAATTGATTCTTGAAGCAAGAAAAAGCAGTGAAAAAAATGGCGAAAATTAAAAGAAAAAGAAAGAAAAAGAAAAAAAAAGCAAGCAAAAAAAGCCAATAGTCCTTTAAACCAAAAGGCAAAGGTAAAAAGGATCCAAGGCTTTGAGTATTAATGGATAGGAGGGCCCAAGGAAATAAAATCCAGGTCTAAGCGGCTAAATCAAGCTGTCCCTAACCATGTGCTTGTGGCATGAAGGTCCAAGTGAAAAGCTTGAGACTGAGTGGTTAAAGTCGTGATCCAAAGCAAAAAAAGTGTGCTTAAGAACTCTGGACACCTCTAACTGGGGACTATAGCAAAACTGTGTCACAATCTGAAAAGGTTCACCTAGTTATGTGTCTGTGGCATTTATGTATCCGGTGGTAATACTGGAAAACAAAGTTCTTAGGGCCACGGCCAAGACTCATAAAAGTAGCTGTGTTCAAGAATCAACATACTGAACTAGGAGAATCAATAACACTATCTAAAATTCTGAGTTCCTATAGATGCCAGTCATTCTGAATTTCAAAGGATAAAGTGAGACGCCAAAACTGTTCAGAAGCAAAAAGCTACTAGCTCCACTCATCTAATTAGGACTAAGTTTCATTAATATTGTGAGATTCATTGTATATTCTCTTCTTTTTATCCTATTTTGTTTTCAGTTGCTTGGGGACAAGCAACAATTTAAGTTTGGTGTTGTGATGAGCGGATAATTTATACGCTTTTTGGCATTGTTTTTACATAGTTTTTAGTATGATTTAGTTAGTTTTTAGTATATTTTTATTAGTTTTTAAGAAAAATTCATATTTTTGAACTTTACTATGAGTTTGTGTGTTTTTCTATGATTTCAGGTATTTTCTGGCTGAAATTAAGGGACCTGAGCAAAAATCTGATTTAGAGGCTGAAAAAGGACTGCTGATGCTGTTGGATGCTGACCTCCCTGCACTCGAAATGGAATTTTTGGAGCAACAGAAACTCAAATGGGGCACTCTCACTTGCGTTGAAAAGTAGACATCCAGGGCTTTCCAGCAATATATAATAGTCCATACTTTGCCTGAGTTTAGACAACGCAAACTGGCGTTCAACACCAGCTTTCTGCCCTATTCTGGCGTTAAACGCTAGAAACAAGTTGCAAGCCAGAGTCAAACGCCAGAAACAAGTTACAAATTGGCATTTAACTCCAAAGAAGGCCTCTACATGTGAAAGCTTCAATTCTCAGCCCAAGCACACACGAAGTGGGCCTGGAGTAGATTTCTGCATCATTTACTTATTTCTGTAACACTAGTAACTAGTTTAGTATAAATAGAACTTTTTACTATTATACTCAGATCCTTTAAGCTTTTGGAACATCTTTGGACGTTTAGTCCTTGGATCGGTCTTGGTTATTCTAGTTCCCTCTCTGGGGCCAAAGCCAATGAACACCATTATCACTTATGTATTTTTCAACGGTGGAGTTTCTACACCCATAGATTAAGGTGTGGAGCTCTGCTGTTCCTCGAGTATTAATGCAAAGTACTATTGTTCTTCTATTCAATTCATGATTATTCTTATTCTAAGATATTCAGTCGCACACGAGAACACGATGATTGTGATGATTATGTGACACTCATCACCATTCTCACTCATGAACGCGTGATTGACAACCACTTCCGTTCTACATGAAAATAAAATTGAATGTATATCTCTTGGGTTTCTAATCAACGATTCACATCGACTCCCCTCTGACAATGGGGCATCTGAATCTGAGATTAGAATCTTCGTGGTATAGGCTAGAATCCATTGGCAGCATTCTTGAGATCCGGAAAGTCTAAACCTTGTCTGTGGTATTCCGAGTAGGATTTGGGATGGGATGACTGTGACGAGCTTCAAACTCGTGACTGTAGGGTGTAGTGATAGACACAAAAGGATAGTAAATCCTATTCCTACACGATTGAGAACCAACAGCTGATTAGCCATAAGATATTTGTGGATGGTATTTTTCATCCGAGATGAGAAACTTGACAGTTGATTAGCCGTACAGAAATCGTAGAGGACCATTTTCACTGAGAGGACGGGAAGTAGCCATTGACAACAGTGACACCCAACATACAGCTTGCCATAGAAAGTAGTATGAAGGATTGGATGAAGGCAATACGAAAGCAGAGATTTAGAAGGAACAACGCATCTCCATACGCTTATCTAAAATTCCCACCTATGAATTACATAAGTATCTATATCTTTATTTTATGTTTATTTATATTTTAATTATCAAAACTCCATAACCATTTGAATCCGCCTGACTGAGATTTACAAGATGACCATAGCTTGCTTCAAGCCGACAATCTCCGTGCCATCGACCCTTACTCACGTAAGGTTTATTAGTTGGAAGACCCAGTGCACTTGCTGGTTAGTTGTGCGAAGTTGTGAAAAAGAGTTGAGATTACAATTGTGCGTACCAAGTTGTTGGCACCATTGAGATCACAATTTCGTGCATCAAGTTTTTGGCTAGATTGGCGTTTAACGCCAGAAAAGCGCACAAAGCTGGCGTTTAACGCCAGAAACAAGTAACAACTTGGCATTAAACACCGGGAAAGGTATAAAAGCTGGCGTTTAACGCCAGAAATAGGCAGCAGTCTGGCATTAAACGCCAAGATTGCACAATAAGGGCGTTTATGCACACCTAAATGGAGTAGGGATGAGAAGTCCTTGACCCCTCAGGATCTGTGGACCCCACAGGATCCCTACCTACCCCACTTCTCTCTCTCTCCCCCTCACACATTAGCAGCCATTCAAGCTAAATAAGTAAAAAATACTCAAAAATCCATGCAATACTCAAAATGAAGTGTTTTCTTTGAAATTATGAATACAACCTAACCAAGATCAATGGAAATCCTCATGAATATCTTAACGAGCCAAACAAAATCAAGCACATCTAGAGAAACTCACCAAAACTAAGCAATCACAAAATCGAGTAAAGAATCTAAAAACTACATGCAAGAGATATACAAAAAAGGAAGATCTTACCATGGTGGGGGTGTTTCCCACCTAGCACTTTTCTTTAACGTCCTTAAGTTGGAAGGTCATGAGCTTAGATCTCTTCGTCTTTGGGTGCATCCTCCAAAAGGAACACCTCAACCTCCTTGTTGCTTTTCATCTTCTCTCGATGATAGAGCTTCAGACGATGACCATTGACTTTGAAGATTGTGGGGCTTGAAGGATGACTCAAGTGAAAAACTCCATATGGCTTAACCTTCTTCACTCTATACGGTCCTTCCTACCTTGATTTTAACTTTTCTGGCATTAACCTCAATCTAGAGTTATAGAGGAGGACTAGATCCCCAGCTCTAAACTCTCTTCTCTTGATATTGATGGGTGAAAATTAGATTTCCACATTAAACTTACCGCCAAGTGTACCGGGTCACATCAAGTAGTAATAACTCACAAGAGTGAGGTCGATCCCACAGGGATTGATGGATCAAGCAACTTTAGTGAGGTGATTAGTTTAGTTAAGCTAAAGTTGGTGAATTGGATGAAATTAAAGCAACAGAATGTAAATTACAGAAAATTTAAATTGCAGAATGAAAATTGCAGAAGCTTAGATGACAAGAAATGTAGATTACAGTAAATGTAAAGGGAATTAGGTGTAGGGAATTTAAAGAAAGCAAGAAAGCAAGCAATCGAAGAGATCTTAAGAACAAGTAATAGGAAATTTAAATTGCATGAAAATTAAATCAAGTTGAATCATGAACAGAATTGAAAAATTGCAGAAGAGTAAATTTGCAGAAAAGTAAATCAAGCTTAAGGGAAACGAAAATGTGAAAGTTTAGAAGAACAGCATTGCAGGAAGATGTAAATTGCCTAAACTAAATTGAATTCAATACTTGAAATGTAAAGGTGCAGAAAAATAAAAGTGTATCAAAGAGAGCCTTCTATTTTATTCCTACTCCTACTGCTCTCTAGTAGAGCCAGCCTCTTAATCCCCCTAATGAAATGAAATTGAGGCCTTTTTATAGGCTTTACAAAACAAAAATGAAATTGAAATTGAAAATAAAATACAATTTAAATAAAATTCCTAATCTAACTATTTCTTGTGCCTTTGAGTGATGTCCATGGGTTTTGCTTGCTTTAGTGTGTATATGGGCTTGAATTGGAATTAATTGAGCCAGCTTTTGGTTTGGCCTTGAAATGGATCCAAATGGCACTTGGTGGCTTGGGTCAGGATGCATTTGGTCAAGCTCTAGTGGAGCGCTCCGTTTGGTTAGTGAACGCTGCGTTCACTTCCTTTTGGGCGTGCCACTTTGGTGGGTATTTGGTGCCTAGCGTTCACTTAGTGAACTTCACATTCACTTATTGAACATTGTTCCTTGTGGGTGGCCCTCCTTGGTGCGCGCTATTCTTCATGGGCGTTAACTTTATTGAACGCTGCGTCACTTCTTTGAACGCTACCCTTTGTTCCTTGCTACGCCTTGCTTCTTTGGTTGAGTGTCCTGAAAACATTCACTTTAGTGAACGTGGCATTTATTCATTTGAACGCTTGCTCACTCCTTAGTTCTTTGATGCGCGCCTAGCACTCCCTTGGTTGAGCACTATGTTCGATCCTTTGAGCGCTGGCCTTTGTTTGAGTGTGGTTTTTGGGCCTTAAATATGCCTATGACTTGTGCTTCAATTTCATGCCAAATATGGATTGCTATATATCGTTGGAAAGCTTTGAATGTCAGCTTTCCAACGCAACTAGAAGCGCATCAATTGAACCTCTGTAGCTCAAGTTATGGTCCTTTGAAGAAGCAATGGTCACGCTGTTTTGGAGGCCGAAAACGTTCTTTTTAGTGAACGCCACGTTCACTTTAGTGAACGCTGGCTGTTTGGAGGTCAAAGTTAGTGCCAGCTTCTGAGGCCCAAACTTGATGTTCATCCCTTACTATTATATATTGTTGGAAAGCTTTGGATGTCTACTTTCCAATGAAATTGAGAGCGCATCATTCAAAGCTCTACAGCGCACAAGCTATCATCCATGGAAGGTGAAGAGGTCAGCTGGCCTTACTGCAGGTTGATACTATGTTCATCTTTGCACTTTCGGGGCAAGTTTTCTCCCTCGGATTTAGTGTTCATCATGCAGTGCCATATATGCTTGGAAAGCTCTAGATGTCTACTTTCTAATTCCATAAAAAGCACATCATTTGGAGTTTTGTAGCTTGAGTTATTTTTGTTGGAGTGTAAAGAGGTCAGGGTTGCAAATCCTCTTTACTCCTCCTTCAGTTTAATTGAGCTTAATTTGTGCTTCTTTGCTTCTTTTTCTACTTATTTCCTACAAAGTTTATCAAATCAAAAGATCAAAGAAATATACCATTTAAGCACAAAAGCATTCAATATTTAAGCACTAATCATGAATTTCTTGTATGAAAAAAGCATAGAAAAACATGACATGATAACATGTCATCACAACACCAAACTTAAACTTTTCTTGTCCCCAAGCAAGAAAAGAATCATGCAGTACATTTTGACAAACCAAGGTGAGAAGAATAGCAAGTTAATGTTCATGGTAGGCTAGTTTTCTATGCATGCTACAATCATAAAAAAAATGTAAATAATTGATGCTTCTATCTAGCTCATTTTATGAAATCTTTTCCTTATGTTTCTTCCTTGAAACAAGCTTTTGATTTTCTTATTAGCTTCTCCTTTTGGGCATTTTACCCCGTGAGTTGATAACAAAGCTACGATTCTAAATGCTTTGTTTTCAAGTATTACCACTTGATACATAAGCACCACAAGCATTGAATTAGAGGACTTCATTAAGCTCATTTGTTTCTTTTCTTGACTCTCTAATCATTGATGCTCAGAACCTTGAGCTTTGAGGGAGTGCTTTTGTACTTGAGCCTAACCTTGACTCTAAGTGTTTTATTTTCAAGCTTTTTACTTGATACATAAACACCACAAGTACTTAACAATTGAATTGTCATTAATACTCAAAGCTTTCAACTTTTTCATTCTTTGCCTTTTGCTTTTCTTGCCTTAATTTACAATTTCTTCTTCAAGGTTTTCATGATTTCAAAAGATTTCACAAAATGTTCTAGATGAAAACTTCAATTAAATAAAATATAATGCAATTGAGCAACAATTAATCATACTAGACTTCCAATACTTGTATGCCCATGCTAAATTCTTCTTGAATGACCTTGTTTGTTTATGATCATGTTGCTTTATTGCTTTTGAACTCACAAAATCCAAGATGGTAGTCATAATGTCAAAGCAAGATGTTACAAATCAAAATTCAGGCTATGCTTATTCATACACACATGTGCATACAGAAAAGATAAAGACAATCATGCAATTTACAGTGTTGGAAGTAAGTAGGAGGAGAAAGGAGCATTACCACCTTGTAGTTCATCTTCCTTGTTGTTGTCCTTTTCCTCCTTTTCTTCCCCTCCCCATGCCACCCTTAGAATTCTTGCTCATCCTTAAGCAATAATTAGAGCAATGGTGGTGGGGTCTAAAATGGATCATGAATGTCTTACACAAGAAAATGTTAGTAGCATATGTGTTTAAGCAAGCAAATTAAAAATAACCATGAAGGAACAGGAGACAGACATTGTGATTGCAAAAATAAGAGGGTGTGTATGATACATTGCATAAAGAATTAGTGGCACACCAAACTTAGTGTGACACTTTCACTTGGAATTGATGCAAGCATCTAATATAGATTGGAAACAAATTTTTGTTGCATAGCAACACCAAACTTAGAATGCAATCATATGTCAATTTATTTGAACTAAAACTAAGCAAATGAAACTGTTATATGTTAAATACAATCACCAAGGGAAGAATCTGTCATGAATAAGGATTTCTTGGTGAGGTATTAACAAAATAGTTAAGTAGCAAACTAAATGGAAGCATTAAAAATAGAGAAATGACTAAAGTAAGTAGAATGAAAAAGTGTCAAACAAAAAGAAAATAACACTGCAAAGGCATTATGATTATGCAGACAAGTGGTGTTGCTGGATTTATTGCATAGAAGATTAAGTGGCACACCAAACTTAGAAATTTAGTGTGACACTTTCAGTTTAAAATTGATGCAATCATCCATAAATATTGAAAATAGATTGTTGCAGGGCAACACCAAACTTAGAATGTAACTATATGCCAATTTATTGAAATTTAAACAGAGCAGACAAAGAGGATAAACGAAGCAAAGGAATAAAATGTTACCTAAGATTGGGTTGCGTCCCAACAAGCGCTCTTTTAGTATCATTAGTTTGACATTTTGTTCTTCAGTTTCTTCCTCTTCTTCTAGTTTGTTAAGAGGAATGACCTCAAGGGGGGAGAAGATTTAGCTATTGTCCCTTGTTTTGGTCTCCTCTCAGCAAGCTTCCTTTTCTAAATGGCTTGATTGAGCTTGCTTGCTGGATCAGGGTAGGATTGTTTGCAGTTGACCTTTTCTTGAATGTTGTCATTGGTATCTTGGTCATAGTCCTCTTTTTGGTGCTCTTGTTAGTTGCCTTCACTTATTGGATGTCAAGACTTGGTGGTTGTGTGACGTCTTATCTTCATCAAAAGCCTTTTGAATTGGTGGTTCAATGAGCCCTTCTTCTATGCAACTTTTTGCTTCACTTGAGTGTGAATTCTCTTGATTGACTTCCTCACTTTCTTGTTCTTCCACTTCCTCCCTTGCACTCAACATTTGACTTAATAGCACTTTCATGGAGGAGGTTTGTTGTTCTTCCCAAGATTTCTTCATCTCCTCTTCATATCTTTTAATCAAAGGTTCAAGTATTGAGAGTTTTTGGTTCAGGAGAGTTTGTGGAGGTTGTGAGTTTTCAAGTTCCTTTGTCATCTCAAGTGGCTTCTGTGGATAAGCAGCTTCAGGTTCAAATGCCTCAACCACCTCCTTCTCCATTGAAAATTCACTTGATACAGTACCCTCTTCCTTTTGCTTTTCCACTTTTTCCTTTTCATCCACCAATTAATCTTCATCTTCCTTGCTTAGCAATTCTTTGTTTCTTCTTGCTTGCTCCAAATATCCATCCATCTTATTGTAGAGGGTTTCTTGCTCTTTCCAAGAGTCTATAGATGTTTGTAGGTATTGTTCAAATGCTAGCTCAAGGGATGAAGCTTGAGAGTAATTTTGTGGGCACGGATGTGTTGTGGTGATGTTTTGAGGAGCATGGAGTGAATTTTGTGAATTGTGGAATGAATTTTGTGGTTGGTATGGATCGTGAAGAAAACTGTATGTTGAGGCATAATCAAGTGATGAAGAATTTTCAAATGAGAAACTGGGAGGTGAGGGTGGGCAATTTTGCATAAACGAGTTAAAGGTTTCATAGAGGAACAATATGGATTGCTCAAGTGATGATGGCTCTTGATAATTGGAATATGAACTGTCAAATGCTTTCTGGTTTTGATCCTCCTATCCACAATGTGAATCATTGTAGAATTCATCATAGTGTGGATTATTTTGTGGCATAGAGGAACAATCTTCCATGTATGTACTGACAGCATAGTCAAGTGATAATGTCTTTGAATGATTAGAATGTGAATCACTACAATTCCCTTCCCAGCCATCATTTGTGTGCGTGTCATAACAGTATGAGTCACTTTGTGGTTCTGGAAAGTAGTTCATTTTACTTGATTGTTCATACTCTCTCATTCCTTGTTGATATTCCCAGTCACCATGAGGATAATGACCTAAATCATCTTGTGGTGGTGGGCAATATCTCATGAAATTGTCTTGATCATTTTCTGAAGCATATCCCCATTGATTGGGTTGCTCAGAATCTGTTAATTCTTGGTGATACTTGATGACAAGTCATCATATACCCATTTCTCAAGCTAATTTCACTTGTTTCACTAGTTTTTATGCACTTTCTTGCACCATAAGTAAGCAATTTAGAGTGGAATTGCATGTTTTATTTGAATCAATCAACCACCATTTAATTGATGCTAAATCATGAGGTTTAAGCTAAATTTAATTGAATTTTAATTGATTTATAAACCTTGTGAATTTAGTGATACTTTGATTGGTTGTTTTGATTATTTGTAGGTGAAGAAAAGAAGAAAAGAATGAAGCGTGGCTTAAGAAAGCGTGGCCCAAGGAAGAAAAGAGTGTAGCGCATGGAAGGAAGGAAGCCTCACTGCTCTCCACAAGAGCACACTGCCCTCTAAGGGAGCACAACAATGAACCAAGCATTCAAGGCTTCATTGCCCTGCCCTCCTTGAGGACGGAACACAATTCTAGGCCAAGAAATAAGGGAAGAAAAAATTCTGCCCTGCCCTCCTCAAGAGCAATTTCGGGCTCCTCATGGAAAAATTCAAGGAAATTGTTCTCCAAGTACCATCCATGGGTTTTGATCCAAGCTCAAGAGGGAAGGAAGTAGCGTTCAAATGAAAGGAAAACAAGCCAAAATTAGCTTGTTTTCAACCTCCAAGGATCAAACACAAGACCTTGAGGAAGCAAGAAACTAGGCGCTACCTTGGCGCCAAGAAAACCAAGAAAAAAGGGGCAACAAAAGCCATCCAGCAAGTTTCGAACTTGGGACCTCACCTAAGAACAAGGAAAGCTTGCGCTGCCCACAAGGAGGGCAGAGCAACATTCCTTGGTGCATGGCGCACAAATTGACGCGCAACAAGGGAGCTTGGGCGCACATCCTTGGCGCATCACAGCACGGGCAGAGAAGCAAAGCACGCACCATGACACCACTGCCCTGCTCTCCACAAGGGCAGGGCAGCATCCTGATGCCTCTCTCATTCTTGGCACGCTAATTGGATCCATATGCAAGGCTTCCCTGCTCTGCCCTCCACAAGAGCAGAGCAGCCTCCTGGGAGCAATATGGGCTTAATTTCACTCAAAAATCCAACTTAATTCATTTCTTCACCAAATCAAAAAGCCCACTCAAAATTCTTAGATCCACAATAGAAAGTGTATAAATAGGTGTTAGTTAAGATTAGAGAGGAGCTTACTTTCATTTTTAATTTTCATCCTTAGTCAACTTGAGAGCTCACTTTCCATTTTTCTGTTTCTGCAATTGGCGTGAGAATTGGAGGAGAGAATTCGCTTCTTCTTCCTCTGATCGTTTTGTTTTCTTTACTGGGTTTTGTTTGAGTCTTGAGTATGAAGAATTGAGGAACTTCTGTCTCAATCTCCATTTAAGATCTCTTTAAATTTCCTATTGCATAATTGAGTTAAATTCAATTTCCTTTACTGCTTCAATCTTCAATTTCTCTTTACTTGCTTTGTGAACTTGGATATAGGAAGGCAACTGAGATCTAGACTCTGCTATCTAGTCTCTAGAGTCCTGAGATATGATTATCTCCTTTTGGTTCTTCTGCTGAACCACTGCTGCAATCAAATTTCCATTTCTGTTTAAGATATAGTTAATTTCAAATCATCTCTTGCTTTGATAATTGCTGCAATTTACTTCTCTTGCTTAAATTCTGAATTCCCAGTCCCTCAATCCCTTTTTCATTCAAGCAATTTATATTTCTTGCACTTTAAGTTACCGCAATTTACATTTCTTGCACTTTAAGTTTCAGTCATTTAATTTCTTGTTCTTTAAGATTCAGTACCTTTACTTTCAATTCTCTTTAATTTTTGCAAATCATCCCTCTCCCTTTATATTTCCTGCTATTTACTTACTGTTGGATACAAAATCACTCAACCAATACTTGATTCGCTTGACTAAATCAACCACTAAACTAAAATTGCTCAATCCTTCAATCCCTGTGGGATCGACCTCACTCCCGTGAGTTTTATTACTTGATGCGACCCGATACACTTGCCGGTGAGTTTTGTGTTGGATCGTTTTCCACACATCAATACTCCCAGCCACCATTAGGATAATGAATTGAATCATATTATGGTGGTGGGTGATATCCGATATGATTCTCTTGCTCATCTTGTGGCTTTGAAGCATATCTCTATTGATTAGAGTGCTCAGAATCTGTGATTTCTTGGTGATATTCCCAACCATCATTAGAATAATGACTTGAATCATATTGTGATGGTGGGCTATATCCCATGAAATTTATCTGATTAAAAGATGAGTTAAACTCCATTTGAATTTTGTAAAATACATCACCAATGAAAATTGAAATTCATGTCACAGATGATAATTTTTTAGTGAGGCAATAACTCAAACACCTTGGCATCAGAAAATTAAAAGAACAAAAACAAAGAAATTACTTAATCTAGACTTCTCACCCACTTAATCATTGTTAATCTATATCAATCCCCGGCAACGGTGCCAAAAACTTGATGGGTGAAAATTAGATTTCCAAACTAAACTCACCGGCAAGTGTACCGGGTCGCATCAAGTAGTAATAACTCACAAGAGTAAGGTCGATCCCACAAGGATTGATGGATCAAGCAACTTTAGTGAGGTGATTAATTTAGTCAAGCTAACATTGGTGAATTGGATGAAATTGAAGCAATAGAATGTAAATTGCATGAAATTTAAATTGTAGAATGTAAATTGCAGAAGTTTAGATGACAAGAAATATAGATTGTAGTAAATGTAAAGGGAATTGGGTGCAGGGAATTTAAAGAAAGTAAGCAATCAAAGAGATCTTGAGAACAAGTAACAACAAATTTAAATTGCATGAAAATTAAATCAAGCTGAATCATGAACAGAATTGAAAAATTGTAGAAAAGTAAATTTACAAAAAAGTAAATCAAGCTCAAGGGAAACGAAAATGTGAAAGTGTAGAAGAACAGAATTGCAGGAAGATGTAAATTGCATAAACTAAATTGAAATCAATACTTGAAATGTAAAGGTGCAGAAAAATAAAAGTGTATCAAAGAGAGCCTTCTATTCTATTCCTACTCCTACTCCTACTACTCTCTAGCAGTGCCAGCCTCTTAATCCCACTAATGAAATGAAACTGAGGCCTTTTTATAGGCTTTATAAAATGAAAATAAAATTGAAATTGAAAACAAATTACAATTTAAATGAAATTCCTAATCTAACTATTTCTTGTGCCTTTGAGTGATATCCATGGGTTTTGCTTGCTTTGGTGTGTATATGGGCTTGATTTGGAATTAATTGAGCCAGCTTTTGGTTTGGCCTTGAAATAGATCCAAATGGCACTTGGTGGCTTGGGTCAGGATGCATTTGGTGAAGCTCTAGTGGAGCGCTCCATTTGGTTAGTGAACGTTGCGTTAACTTCCTTTTGGGCGTGCCACTTTGGTAGCCAATTGGTGCCAAGCTGATGAGCAGATAATTTATACGCTTTTTGGCATTGTTTTTAGGTAGTTTTTAGTAGGATCTAGCTACTTTTTAGTATATTTTTATTAGTTTTTAAGCAAATTTCATATTTCTGGACTTTACTATGAGTTTGTGTGTTTTTCTGTGATTTCAGGTATTTTCTGGCTGAAATTGAGGGACCTGAGCAAAAATCTGATTCAGAGGATGAAGAAGGACTGCAGATGTTGTTAGATTCTGACCTCCACTACAAGAAAATAAGCTTTTTGCCACGCTTTTAAAACGTGCCGAAAAGGGCAAAAAAACGTACCGATAGCTTTTCGCCACGCTTTTTGAGCTACCGGCACGCTTTTAAAAGGGTCACATCTGCGAGCGTGCCGATAGCTCTATCGCCACGCTTTTTTCGATCTAGTGGCACGCTTTGTTTTTTGCCACGCTTTGATCTATTGGCACGCTTAAAAGCGTGGCGGTATGTATAACCCTGTAGCCACGCTTCTAAAGTGTGCCTAAAAGTAGACATACAGCCACGTTTTTAAAGAGTGCCTAAAAGTAGACATACAGCCACGTTTTTAAAGCGTGCCTAAAAGTAGACATACAGCCACGCTTTTAAAATGTGCCAAAAAATAGATATACAGCCACGCTTTTAAAGCGTGCCAGAAAATGAAAACTTATCGTTACACTTTCAAAGCGTGGCCTAATCCTTTTAAAATAAAAAAAAAAAGAAAAAATAGAAAATAAAATAAAAATATTAATAAGTTAATCTTTAAAATAAAATAAAATACTAAAAATTAATCTTCCATTGATTTATATGAATTATGTACATATAAGATATGAATGAAACAGTTAAAAAAATAAATTCAACTTCCAAATAAACATTTAAAAGAATTAACAACTTTATACTAAAAAAAATCTAATCTAACTCCTAAACAACATCCAGCCTTTTCAGCAATCTTTGACGCTGACACCAGGGCTAAGGAACTTCACACTTGGCAAGAATCTGAAGAGAGAAAAGCAAGTATGTGAACTGAATTGAAAGCCAAAGTAACCAGTGACTTAATGCACGTTGATAAGCACTTTCAGCATATAGATAAATGCATAAATCAATTGAAGTTATATATACTTACAGCAACAACAAAATCTCTAGCGGCAACAGCAAGAATATCAGCACAAAAACACAACACCAGGGCACAAGCTCTCTTGGGATTTTATGGTATCTATGACTTCAAAACCTCTAATAGAATTAGCATTAGGACCTGCTGTCATTTCTCCGGTAAAAGTTGATGTATCATCTAATAGCACTGATGCATCACATCCCCAAAACAAGAAATTATTAACAAAGAACTAAAATTAATTATTTCCAAAAACTAAGATTGAAATATTGTACGTATGGAATTCATTTATTTGCTACCTAAGAAATATAAGCTTCACTGTCAAGTTCTTCTTAAGTAAATTTAACATGGTTTTAAACTAGACTTGGTTTTAGTTGTTATTAAGCAATTGAATCAAATGTTTGTTAGTGGAAATTAAAAGTCCTCTGCCTTTTGTCAGTTTATTATTTGACATAATAAGCTACTAATAACAGACATTTCAGTTTACTGTCTGAGAAGCTCCAAATGCTGTGCCATTTGTCATTGTTTAACCGAATCAAGAAAACAAAAACCAAACTAGTTTAGAGAAATCAATGTATCTAACTGCAAACAAATAGACGGAATAAGTAATAAACTAAACTAGTATTAGAGAAATCAATCATGCAAGACATGAAAATTAACACCTACCATCATGTTTCTAAAGGACAGTTTAGAAAGCGACTTTCACCTCGAAGTTGGCGTCTCTGGACTTGGCGGCCTTCTTTTCTTAGCAGCAATGGCAAAAGTTGATCAGCACTTTAATATATAGATAAATGCATAAATCGAACGACATAAGATGCACAACACAAAGTAATAGCAAAAGCAAATCTTATTCTATATTAATCAATACTTCAGCAGAAGAACAAAAGTACAATCTTAATTACACGTAGCAGATTCACAAGAATCAATTTATTTAAGAGGAAATCACAGGAATGTTCAGCAATCTTTATGGAATATCCAATAAGATCAAGTAACTACAAGATACCATGAACGTTATTAATTGTGAGTTGTGACATACCTTGAATACCATATCAAAGTGTTGCTGCTGCCCATTAACTGACATATATAATCCATTCAGCCTTCTCTTCATTCGGCTACTGATTTAGTACACTTTAGAAAAACAGCAAGCAGTAACAAATTTAGAAAAATCATATAAAATCCATCTTTGGTTGGATTCTCCTAAATTTTGGTGTGGTTGAACTAGACTTACACATATTTTACCCAGTTCTAATCCCAGAGCATTTTCACTTCTCTAGAAAAAGTTATGCCTCTCGAAATATGGTTTTGTTTTAAGAAAAAGGAGCTGTCACAGCAGTGAACAGCCCTGCTTCCAGAAGGCACAACTTTCTCTACAAAATTTGAATTGTCCTAAATTTTGGACATAAAATACTAGACATCATAATATTTCACCTCTTTTTGGTTTCACCTCCAAAGAGTTTCAGAGTATTGAGATATGTGGTTTTGAAGTTGCTGTTCCAGAATTCAGACAGCATTCTTTCTGCAGAAAATGACCATTTTCTAAAAATCATATCTCTCAAACCACACATCGGAAAATTCTGAAATTTTAGGACAACAATCTAGACATCTTAAGGTTTCATAGAAAAATAATTTTACTCATTTTGAGTGGCTAGATTGCTCCCAGTTTTGTTCATAAAGTGCTGCCCGAAACTGCACAATTCTGCAACATGTAACCTTGGGTTTTGAGAGGTCAAAAATTGATTCCTAACTTTTCACTCACTCTAACCTTGCATTCTAACTTTATTTTATCTATTGTGACTTGTTAGAAAGATTAAATCAGCCCCATGTGCTCAATAAGATCATCAACCAGCTCAAGGTTTTCAAAACTGAAATAACTTGTACTATATATATATATATATACAATGGATCCTCATTCATTTTTCAGCAATCTATTTAACTCTCACCAAGTAAGGAGGATCTGCCACTACTATTTTGAAGGAATGCTTCAACTCCAGCGGCAACTCCTCAGGCCTCAGGGTGATTGTTGTTATAAAATGTGTAATCACATCTGTACTGCTCAAAACGTTTGTCATACTCAAAAAGTTGTGCAGGAACATTAGAATCCATGTTCTGAAGATTCAAGAAAGGAAATTTTAAATATCTTACAAAGTAAAAATAGGAACTCAGAAATGGCATCAAACAAATTAAAACAACTCAACAAACCACATCAACATACATTTTATCATTATTACAACTGAGGCATTGCTCATTAATTTCTTCACTCAAAAAGAGTTTAAAGTTGTAACTATCATCTTCAATTCTTCACCAAGAGAATCAATCATCTACACTACACTTACACTAATATTAATATTGAAGATAAAACAATGCAGAAGTTGAAGCTTAACACATCGCATATTTCCAAACTATTTCCCAATGAAAGTAACTAATAATAATAAACATCTATATTCACCGAAAGTATTAAACATTTGATTAAAAACATTAGCCTTGCACTTTTATCACAAATCAGTAACATTTGAACCCAATTGAACATTGAGAAAAAAAAATTAACTGAAATTCCAAATTCAAAATAAAAAAAGGATAACAAGAGGAATAATGAATTACCTTGAGATAAGCATATAGGTTAGGGCAAGCAATGCAGGCAATGGGAGAAATGACGCTGCCATTGCAGAGCTTGAGGACCTCTTCAGCTACGGTCACCCTTTCTGCAAATAACAAAGCAAAAACAATGAAATAACTCAGATTCAACTTTGTTCATATACTTTTTAGTCATATATGTAGTCACTATCAATACCTGAAGTTCAAAGAGAAATTACTTTTTATCCCTGCCATCAAGTGTGTGCGCTACACAAATCAGTTGCAAGTTGTAACACTCTTTTTAATAAAATCCTATGTTTAAATTTTAACAGAATTTGCACTTTATGTTTAATTTGCTACACTATATGTTTAATTTGCAGAACAATATAACATATTTTGGAGTTACCATTGGCAGGGTTGCTAACGGAATTGGAGGAGCTCAGTTTACATTAAATGGAATACACTACAAATTGATTGCTAATGAAGGAAACTGCATCTATCAAACAGTTCTAAGTTCTACTGCAACCAGTTCACTTGTATTGACCATACTTTAAGTTCTACTGCAACCAGTTCAAATAGTTATGGCTATCCACTATTGTCATTCAGGCTATTGAAACAAAGTTACTCTGATACCATAAAACAAAATACAATTTCATACACAAAGCAGTGAAAAACGTTAAGAAGGTAATAAACCTAAAATTCTCAGCGGTCCAAAATAGAGGAACAGAGAAACAGAAAATCAGAGGGAAGAAAGACTTACAATGAGGGTTTGCGAGAAAGAGCGCGTGCTGCGCTGAGGGAGTAGGAGGGCCAACGAGGGTTAGATAGAGTGAAGCAGAGGATGCTCCACGAAATAGCGAGGGTGAAGAAGAAGATGCTCCGCCAAACAGTTTCGTCGCAGCAGAGGGTTTTGCCCCAAACGGTGTCGTGGCAGATGAAGTTCCACCAAAAGACGGTGTGGAGAACAAGGAGGAGCCTGAACTCGCGGCACCTAAAATGGAAGAACCCGAACTCGAAGCTGCCGCAGTGGAAGCCAAAGAAGCAGATCCGAACAGAGACGAAGCTGGAGCAGGAGCCAAGTAGATGCGGTCGCGGACCCAAAACCGAAGGAAAATGACGGCGCACAGGCTGCAGAGGAGGAAGGTAGTAGTGGCGCCGCCGCCTCCTGCGGTGGAGGATGAAGAAGCGAATGAAAAAGAGAATGGACGAGAAGAAGCAGCGGATCTAGGGTTTGCGGTGGCAGTAGTGGACGAGAAGAGGGAAGAGGGTTGCGTTCATGGGTACCAGGGTTAGATGAAGGCGATGAACGGTCTCGGACGATGAAGGCATGAGGAAAGGCATGGCTGCGAAGAACGATGAACAATGAAGATGGAGGCGCGGGCAACTTAGGGTTTTCTTTGGTGGCTGGGTCTAAAACTAGTGTTCTGTTGTTTGAGGGTTAATTAAAATTGAAAACTAAGGGAAAAAAGCTTAAGTGTTGAAAAAAATTGGGTGGGAAAATAAATTTGGGGGGAGGGAACTCTATGGGTACATTTTTTGTGGGGTGCCAAAATAAATAGAATATGGGCACGCTTTTCAAGCGTGTCGGTTACTCTCTATGGGCACGCTTTTCAAGCGTGCCAAAAAAAAGGGTGGTCAAATTTTTAATAAGTGGCCACCCTCGTAAAAGCGTGCCAATTTTCCTCTATCGCCACGCTTTTCAAGCGTGGCAGTAAAAAAGCGTGGCCAAATTTCAAGTAAGTGGGCACCCTCGTAAAAGCGTGCCGATTTCTCTCTATGGCCACGCTTTTCAAGCGTGGCAAAAAAAAACGTGGCCAAATCACAAATAAGTGGCCACCCTCGCAAAAACGTGCTCATAGACCACTTTTGGGCACACTTTTAAAGCGTGGCAAGAAAAAAGGGTGCCGACAGGCCTTTTTTCTTGTAGTGCTCCCTGTACTCAAAATGGATTTTTTGGAGCTACAGAAACCCAAATGGCGCACTCTCAATATCGTTTGAAAAGTAGACATCTAGGGATTTCCAGCAATATTTAATAGTTCATACTTTTTCCGAGTTTAGACGACGCAAACTGGCGTTCAACGCCAGCTTTTTGCCCTATTCTGGCGTTAAACGCCAGAAACAAGTTGCAAGCAAGAATCAAACGCCAGAAACAAGTTACAAACTAGCGTTTAACTCCAAAGAAGGCCTCTACACGTAAAAGCTTCAATGCTCATCCCAAGCACACACCAAGTGGGCCCATAAGTGGATTTCTACATCATTTACTTATTTCTGTAAACCCTAATAACTAGTCTAGTATAAATAGGACCTTTTACTATTGTATTAGATATACTGGGATCTTTTGATCACCTTTTGATCTCTTGATCACGTTTTTGGGGCTGGCCTCACGGCCATGCCTGGACCATTATCACTTGTGTATTTTCAACGGTGGAGTTTCTACACACCATAGATTAAGGTGTGGAGCTCTGCTGTTCCTCGAGTATTAATGAAAAGTACTATTGTTCTTCTATTCAATTCAAGCTTATTCTTATTCTAAGATATTCATTCACACACAAGAACATGATGAATGTGATGATTATGTGACACTCATCACCATTCTCACTTATGAATGCATGATTGACAACCACTTCTGTTCTACATGAAAACAAGCTTGAATGTATATCTTTTGGGTTTCTAATCAACGATTCACATCGACTTCCCTCTTACAATGGGGCATCTGAATTCGAGATTAGAATCTTTGTGGTATAGGCTAGAATCTATTGGCAGCATTCCTGAGATCTGGAAAGTCTAAACCTTGTCTGTGGTATTTCGAGTAGGATTTTGGATGGGATGACTGTGACGAGCTTCAAACTAGCGACTGTAGGGTGTAGTGACAGACGCAAAAGGATAGTAAATCCTATTCCTACATGATCAACAACCAACAGCTGATTAGCCATACGATATCTGTGCATGGTATTTTTCATCCGAGACGAGAAATCCAATAGTTGATTAGCCGTACAGAAACCGTAGAGGACCATTTTCACTGAGAGGACGGCAAGTAGCCATTGACAATGGTGACACCCAACATACAGCTTGCCATAGAAAGGAGTATGAAGGATTGGATGAAGGGAGTAGGGAAGCAGAGATTCAAAAGGAAAAACGCATCTCCATATGCTTGTCTAAAATTCCCATCAATAAATTGCATAAGTATCTCTATCTTTATTTTATGCTTACTTATCTTTTAATTATCAAAACTCTATAACCATTTGAATCCACCTGACTGAGATTTACAAGATGACCACAGCTTGCTTCAAGCCGTCAATCTCTGTGGGATCGACCCTTACTCACGTAAGGTTTATTACTTGGACGACCCAGTGCACTTGCTGGTTAGTTGTGCAAAGTTGTGTAAAAGAGTTGAGATTACAATTGTGCGTACCAAGTTGTTGGCGCCATTGAGATCACAATTTTGTGCACCAAGTTTTTGGCGCCGTTGTTGGGGATTGTTCGAGTTTGGACAACTGACGGTTCATCTTGTTGCTCAGATTAGGTAATTTTCTTCTTATTTCAACCTTTATTTTGTTTTCAAAAAGTTTTCAAGAATCCTTCAAAATTTTTCTTCTTTTTCATTTTTCCAAAATTTATTTTTGAAAAATCCAAAAAAAATTAATAGAATCATAAAAAACAAAAATATTTTGTGTTTCTTATTTGAATCTAGTGTCCATTTTTAAGTTTGGTGTCAATTGCATGTTTTTAAAATTTGTGCATTTTTTGAAAAATTCATGCATTGCATTCTTCATGATCTTCTAGTTGTTCTTGACAAGTCTTCTTGTTTGATCTTCATATTTTCTTGTTTTGTGTCTTTTGTTGTTTTTCATATGCATTTTTAAATTCATAGTGTCTAAACATGAAAAATCTCTAAGTTTGGTGTCTTGCATGTTTTTCTTTTCTTTAAAACTTTTCAAAAATAAGTTATTGATGTTCATCATGATCTTCTAAGTATTCTTGGTGTTCATCTTGACATTCAAAGTATTCTTGCATGTTTTCTTTGTTTTGATCTTAATTTTTCATGTTTTGAGCCATTTTTGTGTTTTTCTCTCACTCTTCATTAAAAATTAAAAAATAAAAAAATATATTTTCCTCATTTCACTCATAAATTTCGAAATATTTGGGTTGACTTAGTCAAAAAATTTTAAAAATAAGTTGTTTCTTGTTAGTCAAGTCATTAATTATGATTTTAAAATTAAATCTTTTTCAAAATAAATTTTAATCATATCTTTTTAAACATATCTTTTTCAAATCATATCTTTTTCAAACTTTAATTTCAAAATATCTTTTCTAACTTCTTATCTTTTCAAAATTGATTTTCAAATCTTTTTGAATTAACTAATTGATTTTTTGTTTGTTTTACTATTTCTTATCTTTTTCAAAATCACCTAACTACTTTTCTCTCTCTAATTTTCGAAAATCACCTTCCTCTTTTTCAAAAATCTTTTTACTTAACTAATTGTTTTAACTTTTAATTTTATCCCCATTCTTAATTTTCGAATTCTAACTAATAATTAAAATAAAAAAAAATAATTTTCTTTTCTTAAAATTAAAATTTGAATTTTCTCCTCTCTCATCTCTTTCTATTTATTTATTCATTTACTAACACTTCTCTTCATCTGAAAATTTGAACCCTCTCTTCCTCTCTGTGTTCGAATTCTTCTCTTCTCCTTCTCCTATTCTTATCTTCTTCTACTCACATAAAGGAATCTCTATACTGTGACATAGAGGATTCCTCTTCTTTTTTGTTCTTTTCTTTTTCACATGAGCAGGAGCAAGGATAAGAACATTCTTGTTGAAGTAGATCCAAAACCTGAAAGGACTCTGAAGAGGAAGCTAAGAGAAGCTAAAACACAACACTCTGAAGAGTAGATAGTTCCTTCCTCAAATGACGCTTTGGACTCAACCTCGGATATGGTTGGTGAATTAGTAGGAACCCTTTCACCACCTCCAAAGGCTAACAATCTCTGAGCTTGCCTAAAATGTGAGATAGTCCTCTCAATTTCTTTATCAAAAGGGGCTAGGCTCAGATCCGGTAATGAACACGTCATTCAATGAAGGAGATATAGAGCTCATGACAACAAAAGACACTAAACAATCAAAAATTCTAACTAACAATTGAACTAGCAAACAATCAAAAGGAAATGTAAGTATTCACATATCAACATATTTACACTAACCAACAACATGGCATACATATGCAAACTCCCCGGCAACGGCGCCAAAATTTGATGCGTGATTTTTTGTTGGTATAGATTTACTAATAAAATTCTGTCGTGAGTATAGTCTAAACCAACAAGCAATCACGTGCCAAATTTAGAAAAGGGGTCACCACAATTCAAAGTCAATAACCGGGAGTAGAATCCTGGGTCGTTCTCCCTATGAGTTGCCCTATTATGTACATCATTGGTTAGGAGTTCTCTTGGTATTTTGAAGTTGAATATAAGAAAAGTAAATGAACATAAATTGAAATAATGAGCAATTAACAATTGGAATAAAAGAACTAAGAAATTGAACTAATAAAGGTGTATGACAATCAATGAATGTTAAATCCTTAGCTAGGGGTGAGAATTGGAAGTCTTATCATTATAGTCTCCATCAATTGTGACAAGAATTGGCTATTGCTCCACCTAGTTAACCTCTAACTATGAAGGAAAGTCAAGTGAAGATAATCAATTTGAGTCCACAAGTCCTAGTCAAATCCTAAGGAAAGACTAGCTTTAGTGGCATGCAAATCACCTAGCAATTTCTGATTATTAATTAACAAAGGACATTGACAATTCATGTGTCTCCAATTACCCAATCCCCAAGCCAAGAGTGAAAAATATACTCCATAACTATAGTTGGCATTTCTTTAAATACTTGGTGAACAAAATTGAAAGACAATGTGAAATTAAGAAGAAAATTCAAATCAAGGTTAACTACTACAAACAACTAACAACAAGCAAGCAATTAACAACAATGAACATGAAATTCCTCAATGCATTAATAGAACTCAATGAAACAATATCCAAATCCAAGATCCAAAATAATTTGAGTAACAAGAACACTAAATGAGATTAGGAGAATTAGATATACAAATTAAAGCAAGATAAAAGTAAATTCAAAATAGATCTAACCAAAGGATCAAAAAAATTTTGAAATTGAGAAAGCCAAAACCTAGAGAGAAGTGAGAGTTTCTCTCTCTAGAAACATAAACTCCAAAGCTAGCTAAAAAAATCCTGTAATGTGTGAATCCACCCTCCATCCTTGGTTTATTGGGTCTTTTCCCTTTAGAATTCAGCTCCAATTGGGCCTGGAGCTCTCCTGAAATCACCAGCAGGATTTCACTAATGAAGTCACGTGTCAGGCACACGTATGCATCAATAGGATTTTTACTCATCCATGCGAATGCGCCAACATTTTGCACTAATTCCAGTAACATGCATCCACGCGTACGCACAGGCCACGTGTACACGTCGATGATAAATATCCAAAGCTCCATTCTTCATGCTCCTTCCACTTGTGCATGCTTCCTTTCTCTCTTCTATACCACTCTTGCCCTATAGACTCTGAAATCACTTAATAAACACATCACAGCATTGAATGGTAATGGAAGATGATTAATATATAGCATAATTAAGGTCAAAGAAGCATGTTTTCAATGATGAAGAAAAATTAGGAAGGAGACATAAAACCATGCATTTTATATGAATAAGTGTGAAAGAATGTTGATAAAACCCCCCAAATTCTACATGAGATAAACCCTAAAATTGGGGTTTATCAAACCTCCCCACACTTAAACCAAGCATGTCCTCATGCTAAAAGAAATTAAAAGACCAAAGAATCATAGGAGAGTGTGGTTTATGCAATGCAATTTGCCTATATGAATGCAACTAATGTGAATGCTTCTATCTACTTGGTCAAGAGTGAATCAACTTCCAAGGACATATATGAGCATATAGGGCCAAAATGACAAAATAATTTAAGAACTCTACCAATTCAAACATCAATGTGGAGTGTACATAACTTGCATGAAGAAAGCTCGTGAAAGTTGAGAACAAAGGTTTGACATCAAACCCTCACTGGAAGTGTATCTGCTCTAGTCGCTCTAGTGTGTAGGGTTGACCACTCAATTCTCCTCTAATCATGCTTTCCAAGATTTGTTTTTCATCTAACAATCAATAATTATTCAATGCATGCATACACATATCCTGAGGTCTTTCCATAGGTTGCAATGGGGCTAGGGTCAGGGTAGGATGCATGTGGTAAAATGAGCTTGAAATTTGAAACTTTGATTAACTTGAGCTTCCTACCTATCCTATGACAACCTATACATTTTCAAAGCTAACCTAACTACCCATTATTCACTTTTCCACACACTCATGCATTTTTTTTATCACCATACATATGCATTAATTTTTATTGAACTTTACTTTGGGGTATTTTGTCCCCTTTTTATTGCTTTTTACCAACCAACCCTCCGTGCGATCCAATCGCCACCGTCTACCTAACCTCCTCAACACTAGACATCACAGATAATGCAAGCAAGTAAAACATAGGTAGTATTCATATATAACAATTAATTTAAGAAGTAAGTAGGCATATTATACAATTAGGCAAACTCAAGTAATCAAAGCAAACAAGCATATAAGAGATGCACATGATGAATGCCTGTCCTATTGGCTTGTGATATCACTTGTCGGTCTGTAAATGCCAACCCGACACATCCTCCCAGATGTAGCCTTTTCTTCCACGCCAGAGATATAATGCCCTACACACTCATGCAGCAGCCAATCTGCTACACCAGAGATATAGTGCCCTGCACACTCATGTAGTAAGGAGTCTACTACATCAGGGATATAGGCCCTGCACACTTCATGCAGCACAGATGGAAACAACAATAACTATTCATGCAGCAGAGAAATCTGCTACGCCAGAGATATAGGTTGCACACACTCTCAACAGCAACTTCTCATGCAGCAGAAAAATCTGCTACGCCGGGAATATAGGCTCCGCACACTCTCATATAATCCAATAATTTCCTCATTATTCCTTTCCAAGTTCTCAACTTATCTCAACTATCATCAATTCATAATTTTCCATTCCAAACTCATCAGTTCATCAGTTTCTCAATTCATTGTAAGTAATCACCAAGTTCATTACTCTTCCTTCTCTATCGACCTATAAGTATAGGAGCAAACCAAAGGAAAGACCTAAAGAAGCTACTTGTCAAGCTCTTAAAAGAAAACTCCGACCTCTTCGCATGGAAGGCCGCGGATATGCCTGCATAGATCCCGGCTTAATATGCCAGAAACTGGCAGTGTATCCTGAATCTCGACCAATACAATAAAAGCGCAGAAAGCTCGGTCCAGAAAGATCACAAGTCATGGAGGAACAGGTGCAAGCCTTGCTAGAGGCAGGGTTCACAAGGAAGGTTAAGTACCAATTGTGGCTGGCCAATGTCATATTGGTAAAAAATCCAAATGGAAAATGGCAGATGTGTTTAGACAACACCAACCTCAATAAAGTCTGCCCAAAAGACCTCTATCCCCTCCCGAACATCAACACCCTTGTTGACGCTTTGTTGGGATACAAATACATTTCCTTCATGGACATCTACTCAGGGTACAACCAGATTTCAATGCATAAACCTGACCAAGAGAAAACCTCATTCCTAACCCCGAAAGCAAACTGCTGTTACGTAGTAATGCCGTTTGAACTAAAAAACGCGGGGCCACATATCATAGGTTAATGAACAAAGTATTTTCTGACCACATCGGAAAGTTGATGGAAGTCTATGTGGATGACATGCTAGTAAAAATCCAAAAAGAAGAACCACTCCTACTCGACCTAGAAGAAGTATTTGGTACCATAAGGAAGCATGGAATGAAGCTAAACCCCATATAATGTACCTTTGCAGTAGAAGCTGGCAAATTCCTAGGATTCATGCTTACCCAGAGAGGTATTGAAGTAAACCTAGACAAATGCTAAGCTATACTCAACATAAAAAGCCTGACCTGCGTAAAAGAGGTACAGTAACTAAATGGAAGACTAGTAGCCTTATCCAGGATTCTGGTTGGATCGGCCCTAAGGTCTCTCCCCTTCTGTGCGATACCATGAATAGGAAAAAGGTTCGAGTGGACCCTAGAGTGCGAGAGAGCCTTTCAGGACTTCAAGTCATTCCTAGAACAACCACCCATCCTGACCCAACCTCAACAAGGAGAATAACAAATACTATACTTCACCGTCGAAAGTTGAGCGATAGCATCAGCCCTGGTCCGAGAAGATGACAATGGACAACAACCCATCTACTTCATCAGCAAGGCTTTACAAGGGTCTAAATTGAACTACCAAAAGATAGTAAAGTTCTCCTACGCCCTTGTAATCACTTCCCGAAGACTTTGACCATATTTTCAAGCCCACACCATCAGAGTGCGGACCAATCAACCCATGAAAGGCATCTTACAAAAAACAGATTTAGCCGGAAGAATTCTACAATAGGCAGTCGATCTGTCTTAGTTTGACCTCAAGTACGAAGCTTGCACTGCCATCAAATCCCAGTACTTGGCTGACTTCATCGTAGAGTACATAGATACCCCGAGAACTCCTATAGAATGGAACCTCTACGTCGATGGCTCATGAAACAAAGCCATAAGTGTAGCAGGCGTCATCTTAGAAAGCGACCAAGGGACCCAACTCAAACTCTCCTTAAGATTTGAGTTTCCCGCCTCATACAATCAAGCAGAATACAAAGCCCTACTGTCTTGCTTGAAGCTGGCTAGGGAAGTCGGAGCATACAAGATTATCATTTTCAACAACTCACATGTAATCACTTCCCAGATAGATGGTAGTTACCAGGGAAAGGATCCCATTGTGAAAAAATACCTGGACAAAACTAAAGAACAGCTCGGGAGCTTTCAATGAATACAAGATCCGGCATATACCTCAGGAGCAAAATGCTGGAGCCGACGCACTTTCAAAACTAGCCAGCACTAAACTAGGGGGCAACAATAGAAGCCTTATCCAAGAAACCCTACAGCACTCATTGACCTCAAGGGAAGAGAAGGTCTTAAGTATATTAGACCAAAACCAAGGGTGGATGACCCCTATAATCAACTACCCCAAGTCAGAAACACTTCCCACAGAAAATAAGGACGCAAAGAGGCTCATACGGGAGGCACAATACTACACTCTAGTACACGACGTCCTGTATAAGAGAGGAGTTTCAAGACCCCTCCTAAAAAGCGTCCTGACATTTGTGACAAAGGAGGTCCTAGAAGAAGTCCACAGCGGAATGTACGGAAACCACCTCGGAGCACGGGCACTGTCCAAAAAGATACTCCAAGCCGGCTTCTACTAGCCAACTCTACAAAAGGAAGTGGTCGAGTTCGTCAAAACATGCCCTCCATGCCAGAAGCACGCCAACTTCCCTTTCGCCCCACCTGAAGAGCTCATTTGCGTCACCTCACCCTGGGCATTCGCAAAGTGGGGGCTTGACCTCCTCAGACCATTCCCCCAGGGATCAGGGTAAGGCAAATTCCTCATCATAGGAATAGGCTACTTCATAAAATGGATCGAAGTAGAACCATTGGCCGCCGCCATCACCCAAAGAAGTCGGAAGTTCCTATACAGAAACATTGCCACAAGGTTTGGGATTCTTCATTCCATCACCACGGACAATGGGACCCGGTTCACTGATACTAGTTTCAGAAACCTGGTAGCAGATCTAAAAATCAAGCACCAGTTCACATAAGTGGAACACCCACAAACCAACGGACAAGCGGAGGCCACAAACAAGGTTATAATGTTCAGTCTAAACTGCCGACTACAGGATGCGAAGGGAGCCTGGGCTGAAGAGCTTCTCCAAGTCCTATAGGCATACCGTACAACACCATACTCTACCATGGGCGAATACCCCTTCCAACTTGCTTACGGAATGGAGGCAATGATCCCTATTGAAGTAGATGAAAGATCCTCTAGGGTGGTCTTCTACAATGAGGACAGCAACTCCCAAGAGCAGAAAGAAGAACTCAACCTGCTTCTAGAAGTCCGAGAAAGAGCTCAGATTAGAGAGGAAGCCCTTAAGCGATGAATGACATCAAGGTACAACCAGAAGGTAATCCAGTGAAACTTCACCACCAACAACCTCATCCTGATCCGAAATGACATCAGAACAGGTTAGTCAGGAGAAGGAAAGCTAATAGCTAATTGGAAAGGACCATACTAGGTCACGAAAGTGCGAGGAAAAGGTTACTATAGGGTGGCCGACCTCCATGGGCGGGAGCTCCCGAGATCATGACACACTTGTAACCTAAGAAGGTACTATAACTAGAGAAAGGCCTTGAGCCCAGGGGTACTCTTTTTCCCACTAAAGAGTTTTTTAATGAGGCACCAGGCCAAGAACTGAAGGCGGCCTGACTCGAAGGGTAACCACACACATGTATATACTTTTATTTACATTTTTAACTTTGATACATTGCATTTTATTGTAATAAAAAGGAAGATTCCCTAAAAAAGTTTTCTACCAAAGTGCATTAATTTATGCTCGACAAAACGGAAATTTCATTACCCGACCAGGAAAGGTTGGCAAGGTGAATCGATGAGGCCCAAATAAATGTGAGAAGTTATAAAATCAACCCATATAAACCGACCTGAAGAGGTCGGAAAAAAAATGGGGTTGCGAAAAAGAACTTGAAAAGGCCCCACAGATAAGTTGGAGCAGCTAAAGGATCTCTAAAACGGGAACAATGCCTTCCTAACCATGCGAAGGTTGAAAATAGGTTGAAAAACCTAGTGTCAAAGATGCTAAGCTTAAAGGTAGGAGTCTGAAAAGGACGCCACTTGAAAAGCAAAGATAATCTCAAAGAAGGTTCAAAGGTCGTCCAAATAAACTAGAAAGAAAAAGGTTCTAAACAGAACACTACCTAGAAAGTTATTGGAAACCGATCAAAAGGCCGAAATAATAAACTACAAGGACGAAATCGCCAAAAGTAGAACAAGGTAACTCAAAAAAGTTGTCGACACAACTAGAAGAAGCATAGACCAATAAACAAAGGCAGAAGTTTGAGAAAGAACACTGCCTCGAGGTCGTCAGGAAGGACATTGGCCAGAAAAGACCAATGCCTAAAAAGTGGCTAGGCTAAAAAGGTAGAAAGTCCACAAAAGGAAACTACCCTAGGATGAAGACCAGAAAAGGTTGAAACGAAAACCAAAGGATAAAGGAATTCCTCAGAAATCAGCCAGCACACTACCGGAACAGTCAAAACAAGGAAGCATAAAAAAGTTAAGCATTAGAAACTCACAGGTTGCCTAACGGCAACCAAAGAGTGAAAGGGTTTTCATTAAAAACTAAAATGTTGCCAGAGAGCAACTGCAAGTGTCAGAAAACTACCCAAAAGGATTACAATAAAAAAAGTTTAGAGGTCCACAGGTCGGACCATGTCAACACATCGTCAAAAGAAGAATAAAAGAGAAGTCATAGGGGATCCAACTTTGCCCTCGTCATCACATCCTGAGTGGCTGGAGGAATGACCAAAATCGGGACCACCCCAACAAAACCATCCAGCCCGTTCAGAATCTCAACGTCAGGGTCAGTATTGGATTGGGGAGCTTCAACAGAAGGGGCTGTAGAAGCCTTGGCCTTAGGAGCAGGAGTCTCATCATCATCAAGGGCCGGCACAATCTTACCATCTTCAACAATGTTATCCATACTATACAAAGTAAGGTCGGCATCTGAAGCAAGTACCAGGGCCTGAGCGTTCAAGTTCTTGTACAAGGCGGTCATGCCATTCACTATATGACCATGTAACTCGGCATAGTCATCATAGGAGGACTGGAGCTTCTCCTTAACCTCAAGAAGCTTACCATAAGTCCGGGTATAACTCTTTTTGGCCTTTTTGGCCATCTCCTCCGCCAAGTTAGCCACCACCTCTACTGCAGTAGCCCAAGCTTTCTCCCTCTCCACAAAAAACCTCTAGCCCAACATTTTTTGCCTCTAGCTCAAGCCTCAACCCCTCTACCCTCTGATAATCAGCTTTAGCACTCCCAAGAAAGGCGCTGGTAGCATTGATAGGAGATTTCTTGAACTCCCTTGATAACGCGGCACTAAGGTTGGCCATCCAGACATTGTTGCTGGATATAAAATTAAGATGCTTGAGGATGGACATGTCGTCAGTCGGAACAAAACTATACGGAGCGGTATGCTCCGCAGCAAAGGCCACGCCATCAAAATCCTTATCATTAAGATCGTAAACACCAGCAGTTCTCTGCCACTTAGGAGAGTGCCCAGATGAATAGGAGGAGGAAGCAGCACCAGAGGTCGCAAGAGGTGGATCAGTAGAGGCCACCCAAACTTGAGGAGTCGGAATAATCTTCCTCGGACCTTGAGGTCTTGAGTCCGGCTTCTTCGGCGGGACTTGGGAAGAACCCTCCCCCGATGTTTTCCTATAGAGGTTCTGAGCGGCCACCGTCTTCTTTGTCTTATGAAGGACCTTTATCGAGTCAGAGCTAGAAGCAATCTCTGAAACAGAAAAAACAAAAGCAGTGACATAATAGCAACAACAAAAGAAGACAGTAAAAATCTAGGATGTCCGGCACTACCTACTTTGGAACGGAAAAAAGCAGGATTCCATAAAAACTTTTTCATATCTATATGAGGAGATTCCCGCCAATGCTCCTCCAAAACACCCACAAAGGCCCTCTCTACCTCATCAAGACTCTCTAACGAATACTTAAGCACTACAGGGTTCTCTTGCCATCGAAGTGGAAAGGTGGGTTCCTTATTCTCATCTAGAAAAAAGGGGTGAACATCATCAACAGCCCGAACTTTAAAGTAAATATTTTTAAAATCATGGAACGAGTCATAAAAATATTTTTAAGTTTGGTGTTGTGATGACAAGTCATCATATACCCATTTTTCAAGCTAATTTCACTTGTTTTGTTAGCATTTATGCACTTTCTTGCATCCTAAGTAAGTGATTTGGAGTGAAAATGCATAACTTCTCTAAATCAAGCAACCACTATGAAATTAATGTTAAATCATGAGGTTTAAGCTAATTTTAATTGCATTTTAATTGATTTATAAGCCTCTTGAATTTAGTGATACTTTGAGTGGTTGTTTTGGTTTATTGTAGGTGAAGAAAAGAAAAGAAAATGAAAAGCGTGGCCTAAGAAGCGTAACACAAGAAAAGGAAAGCGTGGCCAAAGAGGAGAGAAGCGTGCCGCATTGCAATGGGGGAAGCAACATTGCCCTCCACAAGGGCAGACTGCCCTCTAGGAGAGCAACATAGAGAACCAAACAAGAATAGGCAACTCTGCCCTACCCACTACAAGGGCAGAGCACAAAATGGTGCCTTGGGACCAAGAGAAAGCAAACTCTGCCTGCCCTTGTGGAGGGCAGAATCGGGCTCTATAAGGAAAGAAATTCAAAGGAAAATACACCCATGCATGCTACAAGGTTCGAACAAGGAACCATGAGGAAGCCAAGCACTAAGGTCCACTACCGTGCCAAGAAGCCAAGAAAAAAATAGCGTGTTTGCCTCCTCCCAGTTTCGAACACGGGCCATGAAGGAAAGGACCTTGCCCTGCCCTTGGCGCGGGCAGGGCAGCATTTGGACTTGCGCACCACACACAAAATTCTGGTGCACCAACTTTGAAAGCTGGCGCACCAAACTCGTCCCTGGCAGCATCTGCGCGCAACGCTCCCCTGGCGCACCAAAGCTTTCCTGCCCTGCCCTTGGCGCGGGCAGGGCAGCGTTTGCGTTCCTGGCGCACCAAAATCAATTCTGGCACACCAATCTTCAACTCTGGCAGCACCAACGCGCGCACTCCTCAAATCTGGCGCAACAACTTTTCTGCCCTGCCCTTGGCGCGGGCAGGGCAGCATCTGGCCGCACCAACTCGCGCCAGACTCGCACCACGCTGCACCAACTCGCACCATGGCGCATGGCTAGCACCATGCACCAATTTTCTGCCCCACTCTGGGAGCCTCCTGGAGTGAATTTTGGGCCGAAAATTCAAACTAAAATCCCATTTTAATTCATTTCTTCACCAAATCAAAGCCCATCCAAAACCCAAAATCCAAGAATAGAAAGTGTATAAATAGGAGTTAGTTTGATGTAATTAGGACCTTTATGCTCATTTTTGAATTTTTACTTTTACCTGGCTTTTGAATTTTTACTTTCACCTTCCTTTGGAGCTTTGGCTCTTGCAATTGTTCTTGAGAGAATTGACCGAGCACTAAGAGGATTAAGGGAGAATTGACTGATCTCCTTCCATTACTGGGCAATTCTACTCTTCTGTTTTTGAGTTTGGGTGTGAAATTGGGGAAGTTCTGTCCCAATTCCATTCAAACTCTTTTCACTTTGTTTCTGCAAAATTCAATTCTATTTCTGTTCTTCTATTGCTTCTTCTAATTTTCTGTCAATTGTTTAGTTAATTCAGATCTGGGAAGGAAATTGGGTTTTAGGCTCTGCTACCTAAGCCCTTGGCATCCTGAGATCATAATTCACTCTTGGTCTTCTGTGAACCTTTGCTGCATTTTATTTCTTTCTGTTTGAATGCTATTTGCTTCTGATTTAAATTCTGCTCAATCAATTGCTGCAATTTACTTCTTCTTTGTTTAGATCTTGCAATCCCATTCCTCAATTCCCTTTTATATTCAAGCCATTTACCTTTCTTGCCATTTAAGTTACTGCAATTTAAGTTTCTTGCACTTTAAGTTTCAGTCATTTACTTTCTTGCTCTTTAAGATTCTGCAATTTTTCTTCTTCAATTTACTGCACTTTCCCCCTTTACTTTTACTGTCATTTAATTCTTGTTAAACACAAATCACTCAAACAAACTTGATTCGCTTGACTAAATCACCACTAAACTAAAATTGCTCAATCCTTCAATCCCTGTGGGATCGACCTCACTGTGAGTTATTATTGATGCGACCCGGTACACTTGCCGGTGAGTTTTGTGGATCGTTTTCCACACATCAAGTTTTTGGCGCCGTTGCCGGGGATTGAAATAGATTGACAATGATTAAGTGAAGTGGAGGTCTAGATTAAGCACTTTTTCTTTTCTGTTATTCTAACTCTCACTAACCACTAACTGTTTGAAAAATTGCCTCTATTATTTCTACAGACAAAGGGTACCATGACATGAAGCCACCACTCATTACCTCATTAAGAACAATTGTTCTTATGATGGAAATCCTCGGAAGATCCTCAGCATCACATATCCACTTTTCTAAAGACTTGTAATGTAGTCAAAACCGATGGTTTCAGACCATGATACTTATAAGATCCTGTTATTCCCTTCTCATTAAAGGGGAAGCTGCACATGGTTTGAAACTTTTCCTCAAGGAAGTATCACTAGTTGGGATGATTTGGTTACCAAATTTCTGGCCAAATTCACCTCATCTAGACAGATCATCCAGCTGAAAAAGGAGGAACATCTATTCACACAAGGGGACGAAGAACCACTCTTCAAGGCTTGGGAAAGATACAAGAAAGCAACTGACAAAGTGGGCTTCCGAGCTTTCTATGAAGGATTGACCCCAGAAACAAGAAAAGCAGTTGACTACTTCTCAGATGGCCTACTCAAAGCAACAACAAATGCTTAAGGAACTACAGACTTCAATGACAAAGGAGTCAACAACCAACATCCATCTGAGAAACCCCAGAATGCAATCTCAGAAAAAGAAGTGGCAAATATTGAAGGGGTGAATGCATTCAAGGACCAAAACAAACAAATGCACCAGCAACCACAGCAAAACATAGAGTTGTCTGCTGCAGTTAATGCAAAATTCCCACCATGGAGACCTCATTCTTACCTGAGAATGAAGGAGCCTCAACATCAAGAACAAGGAAGTTTTCGCCAGGACAATTCCATGACCATAACCGATCAACATCTCCCACCCACTAGTACCACCCAAAGCCAATACTCACAACACAGAAACTCCCAAACCCATCTCAACTGGAGAAGGAGTGAATACCAAAATCACAGACCAAGGGAATTCCATTATAACAACCCGAACTTCATAAACCATCAAAAACACCATTACAGCAATAACAACCATTACATGCCTCCACCACACCCACCCTTCCTACCTTCAACATGTCATCACCAACCAACCTCACAAGACTCTCAGAGAATTACAAACTTGGAGATCCTAATGGAGAGAATGATGAAACATCAAGAGGAAACAACATGGAACCAAGAGATGTTAATGAGAGGAATTGAGGAGCAGATAGCTCAACTGGCAAAGTACTTTGCAGAAGTGGGTGAGAAGAAACCAGATACTTTCTTCAAAACCATTGAAGATAAAACAACCAACAACAAAGATGCTACAAAGAAGGAAGGATGGAAAAGGATTATGGAGGACAATGAGAAAACACTGGGCAAAGGAAGTACCAGCCAAGAAGAACACAATAAGGAATTCTTGCAAGAAGAAGCAGATGATAGAACTAAAGAAAAGCAAAAAATCCTCACTGGAAAGTTTTCACTAGGGGATCGAGTGATGATCTATATTCAACCCTTGAAGGTATCCCCACAATTGTCTGACCACTACACTGTGACTAAGATCCTCCCACAAGAATGTATAGAAGTCATCAAGGAGGAAACCGGAAGGAAGTTCACAGTGAAGACAGACAAGCTAAGGCACTGTGATTTCCGACCTCCATGAAGCAAAAATGAAGATGTCAAGCTAATGACAATAAAAGAGCGCTTGTTGGGAGGCAACCCAACCTGAGGTAGTTGTTTCTTTTCATAGCTTTTCAATAAAAATGTTGAGTAATTGTTGTGGATTGCAAGGAGCTAAGTTTGGTGTTGCACACCAAAACAATTTGAGGGAGAATGAAAATTTCTAAGTTTGGTGTTCCACCAAAAAAATTCATTTAATACATTCTCACCTCTTGCATGATTCTGGCCCCAAGCAATCAACACATTATTCAACTGTTGAATTATTTTCTAGCTTTTATCTCATTAACCTTTAGCAAGGATACATGGTTTCAAATATGGTTAACTTGTTGCATCTGAGACAATGGCAAAACAATTAAGTTTGGTGTTCACACACCAAAACAAATCCTGAAATCACACTCAGTTCATGAACACTAATCATGTAACTAAGGGCTTGAGAAGCAAGCAACTTTGAGGATTATGCAGGACATGAGTCAATAATTGAAGATACTATGCATTTTAACTCAAAGAGAACACAGCAGAAGGAAGAATCAAAGGGCTGCAACTTCAAAGGTTATATCTGAACTTAATCCTTGCTGCTGTGTGTTGTTTTGAACATGGGAACTGTTCCGAGGGTTACCTGAAACGTGTAGCTCGGTCGTCTGGCAAGACCCGAGGTAGGGGTTCCGTGACCCGAGCTTGGTGTGCTGAGCGGCGGGGGGTTGTACCTGCAATGACACTCCGATGCTTAAGTTAGCATGGGTCCAAGCAGATATTGAGTAGAATTAGAGTATGAGTTATACCTGGGTGCTCCAGTGTATTTATAATGGTGAGATGTGGCCTCCTGTGGATAGGATAAGTTAGTTATCTTATCTTATCTTTAAGTGAGGTCATCTTATCTTCAAGGGAACCGCCTTTATCTTTCTGGGCTTTTAGCCGCCTTCTTTTCAAATTTGAAAATGGCCGTTCAGCATTTATTGCTTTTTTACCGTTTCTCCTCGATTTCCGTTCGGGCTCTGTGAGGCATTATTATTTGCCCCTTTCCTCATTTTCTTTGTTTATTCTGTTCCCTTCCCTTTTTCTGGGTTTTTCGCCGCCTCTCTTTCGAGCATCTTCCTTCTTTCTCTCTGTTCTTCTTCTCCGATTCTTTCTGTGCGTTGTTTTTCGGGGTTTCCTCTGCGCCGCTGTTTCGTTCTTCTTGCATCGGAGCTCGTTGTCTTCTTTCTTTCTCCCCAGGTTTGTTTCTTGTCTTTACTTTTGCTGTGCACATATGCTGGGGTTGCCCCGGAAAGAGGCGCCGCCATTGCTTTGGTTGTTTGTCTGTGGGGGGGGGCTCTTTTCTCTTGGTACTTTGTTTTTCGGGTTACTGCATTTTTTCTTCTAAAAGAACTTTTGTTTTCTGCTTCTGCTGAATGGGTTTTTTGCTGTCTGCCTATTATGTGATTTTGGCTTGCTGTTGTATTCTTCTTTGTAGGCAAGATTTTTATGTCTCGAAAGGTGTTTCAAGCAATGTCGACCAAGATTCCGAGAGTGGTCTTGGTTGGGTAGATCCTGTTCCTCTAAGGGTCCCTTCTGTTGTAGATTCTGAGTATCTAGTTAGGTTCCGTAGGGAGTGTAGTATTTGTGAGAACAGGTAGTCCTGAGCGGGATTATGAGCTAGTAGCCCCGGAGTCCGAGAGAGAGTGTGCTTCCCGCCTTTAGAAAGTTCCGAGCAGCTATTCTTTATTACGATTGTTTTTTCTCTAAGCTGGGTGTACGACTTCCTTTTACCGACTTGGAGTCCGAGGTCCTTTGGTCTTGTAACCTTGCCCCTACGCAACTCCATCAAATTCTTGGGCGTTTTTAAAGCTGTTTCAACTTTTGTGTCAGTTTTTGGGCGTCTCCCCTTCTTCTCTTTTTTCCTATCTGTTCGCGTTGACGAAGCCGGGGTCGGGTGCTGGGAAGGTGTCTTGGGTCTCTTTTAGGGCTAACCAGGGAAGAAGTTTTGTACCTTGTATGATGAGTCGTTTCATGATTTCAAGAACTACTATTTCAAGGTCCGGGCTGCTGGAGATGTCCGACCTTTCTTTCTAGATGAGAGGGGAGCCTTCTTTTCCTCTTGTTGGCAGGAGAATGTTGTGTCGGTTAAGTATACTTTGAGAGTCTAGATGAGGTAGAGCAGGCTTTTGCGGGTGTGTTGAGCAGTTTATGGGGTCGGGCACCTCACTTGGACACGAAGAAAATGTTGGGAGATCCAAGCCTTCTCCGTTCCGAGTTAGGTAGTTCCCGACCTCTCGAGCTTCATCCTTTTAGTATTTTGCCTTTTGGTGGAATTCCTGTTTGTGATAATCCCTTTCTTTTTGTTTCTGCAGAGATGTCTTCTCAGGCGGATTCCATGAAGTTTCTTCGTCGGTCGAAGAAGTCTGCGGCTGCTCGGAATATCGAGGCTGAGGTTTCTGCCCGATCTTCTCCGCAAGACTACGTGGTGGTTCAGACTCGGTCGAAGACCATTCCGACTCCTCAGTTCCGAGCTAAACTCAAGATCCTCCGACCTCCGGACCCGGTCACCTTTCCCCGTCTCGACCTCGGTCCTCCCCCCAAGAAACAGAAGACCTCTCAAGAGCTTGCTGGTTTCAATGATAAGGATTTTGACGCTCTTGGTTGGATTGAGCAGCACATTCTCCCCCAGACCTTTATTTCTACTGATGATGCGTCTATGGAGCATCACTTTCAGTATATGGCGCGGAGCTGTGTTCGGATGGCTAGTCTTCATGCCGCTATTGCTCGGGAGTTCAAGAAAGCTCCCTTGGGGCGACCAGCTCCCGACTTGAGAAGGCACGGTCTGAGCTTGATAAGATTAGTCAACTGAAGGCTGCCAGGATTACGAGCTGGAGGCCTCTTTGGAGGAAGAGAAAACTAGGGCCACCGCGGCTGTGGCGGCGGCGAAGACATCTGAGGAGATGGCGAGGGTGGCGACGGAGAACTATACTAAGCTGTATGCCGAGCTTGTGGAGAAGGAGAAGTTGCAGTATGCTCGGGATGATTTTTACGAGCTGGAAGATAATGTGGCCAAGGGTATGGATGCTATGTTTGTGAATTTGAGGGATCAGGTCCGGGTTCTTGCTCCGACCTGGATCTGAGCTTATTCAGTACGGAAAACATTGTTGTGGAGGGAAAGATGTTCCTGCTCCTGCCGAGGATGAGGTTCCGGTGTCCGACCACAAGGCTCCGGTGTCCGACCCCGAGGTTCCGTTGTGAACCCGACTTCACCTTTGGCTGAGGATAGATCTGGTGTGGAGGTTTCAAACCGGGATGACGTTGCCGTCGATGCAGTCCCGATATCTATGTTTCAGCCTGCTGTCGATGTGGAGTCCGGAAAGGGCCTCGATCCTCTGTAGTCTTGTACTTCTTGGTGTTTGCCCGATCTGTGGGCTCTTTTGTTTTTGGATGGTTTCTGTTGAACACTTTGGACACCTTTTGTTGTAGTAACTTTATTATGCGTGTTTTTTGTTCGCGCTTGACTTTTTGTTTCCGCTTTTGTGCTTTTAGTCGTTTTCGGATAACAACTTTTTAGCTAGCGTTTTGACTTTTTACTTTCGCTTTTTGCTTTTAGTTGTTTTTGATTAACAACTTTTTAGCTAGCGTTTTGACTTCTTACTTTCGCTTTTGTGCTTTTTAGTTGTTTTGATTAACAACTTTTTAGCTAGCGTTTTGACTTCTTACTTTCGCTTTGTGCTTTTTAGTTGTTTTCGATTAACAACTTTTTAGCTAGCGTTTTGACTTCTTACTTTCGCTTTTGTGCTTTTTAGTTGTTTCGATTAACAACTTTTTAGCTAGCGTTTTGACTTCTTACTTCGCTTTGTGCTTTTTAGTTGTTTTTGATTAACAACTTTTAGCTAGCGTTTTGACTTCTTACTTTCGCTTTGTGCTTTTTAGTTATTTTCAATTAACAACTTTTTAGCTAGCGTTTTGAAACTTCTTTCGATTTCGTTCTTTTCGCTTGTACTTTTTAGTTGCTTTTCTAAAGCAACTTTTTTAGTAAGCGTTTTCGAAATCTTGGTTCTTGCGTTTTAAGGCTTCTTTTGGGCCGAGCTTTTCTCGGACATCGGGTGCTCGAGTACCTCCTTTTGTTAGGTCCGACTTTGTCGTTGGTCGGTTCTTCTGAGTATTTCTGTAATCTCTTTTTATTTGGCTTTTTGAGCCATTTTAGAGTTACTTTATAACTTTTCCCTTTGTTGGGTCCGACTTCGTCGTTTGGTCGGCCTTTTAAGTTTTTTTGTAACCTCTTTTTTATTTGGCTTTTCGAGCCATTTTCAGGGTTACTTTATAACTTCTCACATTAATTTGAACCTCGTCGCTTTATCTTTGCCGACCTTGTATGGTCTTTGGCAAATGATTTTTTGCGTTTTGCCGAGCATAAATTAATGCGCCTTGGTGGGGTACTTTCTAGGATTTGCTTCATCATGAGAAGAGAAAATAGAGAAATTTGATTAGTAAAAAAAGAAAGAATATTTACAAAGTGTTTACCCTTTAGGTCGGGTATCCTGCTTAACCGGGTGTCTCATTAAAAAACCCTTGTAGGGAAAAAGAGTACACCTCGGGTTAAGTTTTTCTAGCTGTAGTACCGTCTTAGATTACAGGCGTGCCAGGTCCTGGGCAGCTATTGCCTTCTAGGTCGGATATTTTGTAGTAGCCTGTCCCTAAGACTTCTGTTACCTTGTAGGGCCCTTTCCAATTTGCGGCTAGCTTTCCTTCTCCCGACTTTTGTGTTCCGATGTCATTCGGATTAGAATCAGGTGAATGGAGAAGCTTCGCTTTATTACCTTTCGATTGTATCTGAGGGCCGTTCGCCGTTTTAAGACTTCTTCTCGAATCGAGCTCTTTCTCGGACCTCGGGGAGGAGGTCGAGTTCTTCCCTTTGTGCCTGTGGGTTATCTTTTTCGTTGTAGAAGATGGTTCTAGGTGACCCTTCCTCTATTTCAATAGGAATCATTGCTTCCATTCCATAAGCTAGTCGGAATGGCGATTCTCCGTTGTAGAGTGTGGGGTTGTCCGATATGCCATAGCACCTGGGGGAGCTCTTCGGTCCATGCCCCTTTGGCCTCTTGGAGTCTTCGTTTAACCCGGCCAAGATGATTTATTTGCAGCTTCTGCTTGCCCATTGGCTTGTGGGTGCTCGACTGATGTGAATTGCTGTTTGATTTTAGTTCGGCCACCAATTTCTGAAAACTTGTGTCCGTGAATTGCGTTCCATTGTCTGTTGTGATGGAGTAGGGGACTCCGAACCTTGTGACAATTTTTGTATAGGAATTTGCGGCTTTCTGAGCCGTAATGCGGCTAAGGGTTCAGCTTCGATCACTTCGTGAAGTAGTCGACCCCTACTATGAGGTATTTGACTTGCCCCGGTCCTTGTGGGAACGGGCCGAGTAGGTCGAGTCCCCATTTTGCGAAGGGCCATGGTGCAGTGATGCTGATAAGGTCTTCGGGTGGTGCTTGTGAAAATTGGCGTGTTTTTGGCAGGGGGGGCATATTTTCACAAACTCTGTTGCGTCTCTTTGCAAGGTCGGCCAGTAGAACCCGGCTCTGACTACTTTTTTGGATAGTGCCCGAGCTCCGAGATGGTTCCCGCACATGCCTTCGTGGACTTCTTCGAGGACGCCCTTTGTTTCTGAGGTCGGAACGCACCTAAGGAGGGGGTTTGAGAATCCTTCTGTATAATACGTCGTGAATTAGCGTATTCTGGGCGTCCTTTGTAAGCCTTTTAGCTTCTTTTCTTTCTATGGGGAGAGTTCCTGACTTCAGGTAGTTGAGTACGGGGGTCATCCATCCTTGCTGTTGGTTGGATATATTTAACGTTTCTTCCTCTCTTAGCACGGAGGGAGATTGTAAGGTTTCTTGGAGAAGACTTCTGTTGTTGCCTCCGGGCTTGGTGCTAGCGAGCTTCGAGAGGGCGTCTGCCCGGGCATTTTGTTCCCGAGGTATGTGCTGGATTTGTATTTCCGGGAAGTGTCGTAATTGTGCCTGTGTTTGATCCAGGTATTTTTTCATAGTAGGGTCTTTGGCCTGGTAACTTCCATTTACTTGTGATGTGACGACCTGGGAGTCGCTGAAGATCGTGATTCTCTGGGCTCCGACCTCTTCGGCTAGCTTTAGTCCTGCTAGTAGGGCCTCGTATTCGGCTTGGTTGTTCGAAGCCTGGAACTCGAATTTTAGGGATAGTTCTATCCGCGTTCCTTGGTCGCTTTCGAGTATAACACCGGCTCCGCTTCCTGTTTTGTTTGAGGACCCGTCGACATACAGATTCCACGAGAGTGGGGTTCCCGGGGTCCCAGTATATTCTGCGATGAAGTCGGCTAGATATTGAGATTTTATGGCAGTCCGGGCTTCATAGTGGAGGTCGAACTCGGACAGTTCCACCGCCCATTGTAGGATTCGTCCTGCCATGTCTGTTTTTTGTAGGATGTGTCTCATGGGTTGGTTCGTCCGGACTTTGATGGTGTGGGCTTGAAAGTAGGGACGGAGCCTCCGAGCCGTGAATACTAGGGCGTAGGCGAATTTCTCTATTTTCTGATAGTTTAATTCGGCCCCTTGTAGTGCCTTGCTTATGAAGTATGGGGTGTTGTCCTTGGTCATTTTCTCGTATTAATGCTGAAGCAACTGCCCGATGTCCGACCGAGAGGTATAATACGAGCTCTTCCCCTTTTAAAGGTCGGGTTAGGATTGGTGGCTGCCCGAGGAATTCCTTGAATTCTTGGAAGGCTTTTTCGCACTCCGGGGTCCATGAGAAGGGTTTCCCTTTCTTTAGGAGTGAGTAGAGAGGTAGTGATTTTATCGCTGATCCTGCCAAGAATCTTGATAGGGCGGCTAGCCTTCCATTAGTTGTTGTACTTCTTTGACACGTCGGGCTTTCATTTGAGTATCGCTTGGCATTTGTCCGGGTTTGCTTCGATGCCTCTTTGAGTCAGCATGAAGCCTAAGAACTTTCCGGCTTCTGCGGCGAAGGTGCACTTGGTCGGGTTAAGTCTCATGTTGTGTTTCCTGAGGGTGCCGAAGACACTTGTGAGGTCGGGAACCAAGTTTCTGTCTTCTTGTGTCTTTACCAGCATATCGTCGACGTACACTTCTAGTTGTAGCCCGATGTGCTCTGAGAATACTTTGTTCATTAGCCTCTGGTAGGTTGCCCCGCGTTCTTCAGCCCGAAGGGCATTACTACGTAGCAGTAGTTTGCCCTTGGGGTTATGAACGAGGTCTTTTCTTGGTCGGGTCCGTACATCGGGATTTGATTGTATCCCGAGTATGCATCCATGAAGGAGAGATATCTGTAGCCTGAGGCTGCGTCGACTAAGGCGTCGATGTTTGGTAGTGGATAGGGTCTTTGGGGCAGGCTTTGTTGAGATCCGTGTAATCGACGCACATCCTCCATTTTCCGTTGGGCTTTTTTACCAGGACCACGTTTGCGAGCCATAGGGGATATTTTACTTCCCTAATGAATCCCGCATCTAGCAGTGCTTGTACCTGTTCTTCTATTGCCTGCATGCGTTCGGGTCCGAGCTTCCGGCGTCTCTGGACGGGTCTGGATCCCGGGTATACTGATAGCTTATGGCACATCAGGTCGGGACTTATGCCTGGCATGTCGGAGGCCTTCCAGGCGAAGAGGTCGGAATTCTCCCTTAAGAGGGTTATGAGTTCCTCCTTTAGGCCTGCTTCGAGGTTTGCTCCAATGTTGTTACTTTTTCAGGTGTGTTCCCGATTTGGATCCTTTCGGTTTCTCCCTCTGGTTGTGGCCGAAGGTCTTCTCGGGTTTGAACTCGCCCGAGTTCTATTGTGTTGACTTCTTTCCCTTTTAGGCTTAGGCTTTCGTTGTAGCATCGCCGTGCTAGCTTTTGGTCGCCCTTTAGGGTAGCGATTCCTTTTGTGGTAGGGAACTTCATACAGAGGTGTGGGGTCGAGACTATAGCTGCCAGTCTGTTAAGGTTGGTCGCCCAATGAGGGCATTGTATGCTGAAGTGACGTCGACTACAATGTAGTCGATGCTTAATGTTTTAGATTGCTCGCCTCTTCCAAAGGTAGTGTGTAGCGAGATGTATCCTAAGGGATGGATCGGGGTGTCCCCTAGCCCAAATAGGTCGGTGGGATAGGCTTTTAGCTCTTTTTCCTCAAGTCCGAGCTTGTCGAAGGCCGCTTTGAACAGGATATCTGCTGAGCTTCCCTGGTCAATCAGGGTTCGATGTAAGTTGGCGTTTGCTAGAATAACGGTGATCACCATTGGATCGTCGTGCCCGGGTATTATCCCTTGAGCATCCTCTCGGGTAAATGAGATAGTGGGTAACTCGGGCAGGGGACTGTCTTCTCGGACATGATAGATTTCTTTGAGGTGTCTTTTTCGCGAAGATCGGGATGCTCCTCCGCCTGCGAAACCTCCATTTATCATGTGAACGTGTCTTTCAGGGGTTCGCGGGACTTGTTCGGCCCGACCTTCATTGTCTCCTCGTCTTCTCTTCCTGGTCTCTTCTCCTTTCTCTGCTATGTATCTGTCGATTTCCTTCTCTGGCTAGCTTTCTATAACATTCTTTAGGTCGTGGCAGTCGTTGGTAGAATGACCGTAGAGCTTGTGATATTCACAGTATTCGGACCGATCTCTCCCCGCTCTTTGTGTTTTAGAGGTCGGGGTGGTGGGATCTTTTCGGTGTGGCATACTTCTCTGTAGATGTCTACCAGGGAGACTCGGAGGGGGGTATAGCTGTGGTACTTCCGTGGCTTGTCCGAGTTGGGTTCTTCTTTCTTCTTCTGTTCTCGATCTCGATCTCGGAGTGGGTAGGTTGATTCCTTCCTAGAAGAGTCTCTTAGCTGGGAGGTTTCCTCCATATTGATATATTTTTCTGCCCGCTCCTGCACCTCGTATAGGGAGGTCGGGTATCGTTTGGAGAGGGATTGGCTAAACGGTCCTTCCTTTAGGCCGTTTGCCAATCCCATGATAGCTGCTTCAGTGGGCAAGTGTTGTATGTCCAGGCAGGCTTTGTTGAATCGCTCCATGTATTCTCGGAGAGTTTCTTGGTTACCTTGTTTGATCCCGAGCCTCGTATAGGGAGGTCGGGTATCGTTTGGAGAGGGATTGGCTAAACGGTCCTTCCTTTAGGCCGTTGCCAATCCCAGATAGCTGCTTCAGTGGGCAAGTGTGTATGTCCAGGCAGGCTTTGTTGAATCGCTCCATGTATTCTCGGAGAGTTTCTTGGTTACCTTGTTTGATCCCGAGTAGACTGGGGCATGTTTTGCCTTGTCCTTTTGAATGGAGAAACCTTGTAGGAATTCTTAGTTAGGTCTTCGAAGCTGGTGATTGATCTCGGTGGCAGGTTGCGAACCACCTCATGGCTGACTTGGTGGAGAGTGGTGGGGAAGGCTTTGCACCGAATCGCGTCGGAGGCGTCGACTAGTACATTCTGCTTCTGAAGTTGCTGAGGTGGTGACTTGGGTCGGTGGTGCCGTCGTAGAGATCCATACGGGTGGTTTGAAGTTTCGCGGTACCTTCCTCATGATCTCTTTGTGAAGGGATCATGATTGTCTTCGGGGGTTGTGTGTGTTCTGTTCGATCTTTCAGGTTGGCCTCTATTTTCCGTAGTTTTTTCTTCTAATTCTCTGCGCTTGCGAGCCTCCCTTCTCAGATCTTGTTCGGTCTTTTTGCTTCTTTATGTCCTCTTCGAGTTGTTTCAGTCGGTTTTGTTGTGCCCGGACTGCTTCTAGAATTTCTGAGCTCTTTTCTCTTTCGGGATTTGTGTGGATCTTTGTTTGGGAGTGATGTACTTGGGCGATTCTGTTTGTTTCCTCCTGGAGTGTGTGGTGATAGAGGGTGTCCGGTCGTTCTCCGGTGTCAATTTCCTCTTCTTGTTCTGATGTAGCGTGGTTATTGTTGGGAGGGTCGTCCGCCATGGTAAAAGGGATGACTTCCAGGGTCCCCGGCAACGGCCGCCAATGTTCCGAGGGTTACCTGAAAACGTGTAGCTCGGTCGTCTGGCAAGACCCGAGGTAGGGGTTCCGTGACCCGAGCTTGGTGTGCTGAGCGGCGGGGGTTGTACCTGCAATGACACTCCGATGCTTAAGTTAGCATGGGTCCAAGCAGATATTGAGTAGAATTAGAGTATGAGTTATACCTGGGTGCTCCAGTGTATTTATAATGGTGAGATCCTCCTGTGGATAGGATAAGTAGTTATCTTATCTTATCTTTAAGTGAGGTCATCTTATCTTCAAGGGAACCGCCTTTATCTTTCTGGGCTTTTAGCCGCCTTTAGATTGGGCTATGTTCCTTCGTTTTGGGCCTTTCTTCTTTATTTGTCCGAGGTCCGACCTCAGGCGTGGGCCTTTGGGACGAGGTCGGACCTTCTGCGAACTTCCCGAGTTTGGAGAGCTCGGTCAGGGTATGAACAGGAACCATTGTATTTCTTGCTAAATTGTTTATCTAATTGCAAGTGAAATTGTTTGCTGAAAATGCTAAATCTGCACAATGCTTGTATCCATCACTTAGTTTAAATTTTGTTTTGTTTCCCATATGCTTTAATAAAAGAGTTTGGTTTGAATTGAAAAGTAAAATATCCAATGTTGCATGAGTATGAATGGAAGTTGGTGGTGGTATATGTGTATGATTAAATGCATAACTCATGAAATAATTGTTGCATATCATTCTCATCCAATTGTGAGTTAGCTTGCTGTTATAAAACTCCTATTAATAATGAGAAATCCCTTGGTAAACAAAAACAGAAAGAAAAAGGGAAAGAAAAGCCAAAATTGCAAGAAAAACAAAGAATAAAGGTTGGATACCAATGGCTTGAACCTTAGGACAATGCCTGTGGTGTCTTGTACTGAGATCTGCTTGGATGAGTAAATTCTAAGGGGTATTTTGAAACCCGGTCACTTAGATCAACTGATTGGGATGGCCAATGAAAATCCACAATAAAGCAACTTAGATACAAGCATTAGTGATCCAAAGAGATGCTGGCATCAATGATCCTAGGAAGATTAGTGAGCAAGTGTCTGTGGTGGAAAGATGTTGAGCAAAAGAAAAGAAAATAAGCCAAAGGCTATGCTGCAGCATTTGACACCCAACCTCTAAAAGATAATAAGCTTGTTAAAGCATTATAAGCCAAGAAGAGTTAGCAAGGGAGTAATCAAAAGGAGTCTTATAACAGCAAAGTTAGCAAACCTTTGATGCAAAATGTGTATTATGCAGCAGCAACAATAAATGATTGTCATTGTCTGCATAAATACCCCATAGATCAAGTTCTGCTATCTGCATAATAAGGATATGCATTCATTTCTTATTCATTTCATTACTCTTAGTTTTGATGCTTGCTTGGGGACAAGCAAGGTTTAAGTTTGGTGTTGTGATGACAAGTCATCATATACCCATTTTTCAAGCTAATTTCACTTGTTTTGTTAGCATTTATGCACTTTCTTGCATCCTAAGTAAGTGTTTGGAGTGAAAATGCATAACTTCTCTAAATCAAGCAACCACTATGAAATTAATGTTAAATCATGAGGTTAAGCTAATTTTAATTGCATTTTAATTGATTTATAAGCCTCTTGAATTTAGTGATACTTTGAGTGGTTGTTTTATTGTAGGTGAAGAAAAGAAAAGAAAATGAAAAGCGTGGCCTAAGAAGCGTAACACAAGAAAAGGAAAGCGTGGCCAAAGAGGAGAGAAGCGTGCCGCATTGCAATGGGGGAAGCAACATTGCCCTCCACAAGGCAGACTGCCCTCTAGGAGAGCAACATAGAGAACCAAACAAGAATAGGCAACTCTGCCCTGCCCACTACAAGGGCAGAGCACAAAATGGTGCCTTGGGACCAAGAGAAAGCAAACTGCCCTGCCCTTGTGGAGGGCAGAATCGGGCTCTATAAGGAAAGAAATTCAAGGAAATATCACCCATGCATGCTACAAGGTTCGAACAAGGAACCATGAGGAAGCCAAGCACTAAGGTCCACTACCGTGCCAAGAAGCCAAGAAAAAAATAGGTGTTTGCCTCCTCCCAGTTTCGAACACGGCCATGAAGGAAAGGACCTTTGCCCTGCCCTTGGCGCGGGCAGGGCAGCATTTGGACTGCGCACCACACACAAAATTCTGGCGCACAACTTTGAAAGCTGGCGCACCAAACTCTCGTCCCTGGCAGCATCTGGCGCAACGCTCCTCCCCTGGCGCACCAAAGCTTTCCTGCCCTGCCCTTGGCGCAGGCAGCGTTTTGCGTTCCTGGCGCACCAAAATCAATTCTGGCGCACCAATCTTCAACTCTGGCAGCACCAACGCGCGCACTCCTCAATCTGGTGCATCAACTTTTCTGCCCTGCCCTTGGCGCGGGCAGGGCAGCATCTGGCCGCACCAACTCGCGCCAGACTCGCACCACGCTGCACCAACTCGCACCATGGCCGCACCAATTGCTAGCACCATGCACCAATTTTCTGCCCTGCCCTCCACAAGGGCAGGGCAGCCTCCTGGGAGTGAATTTCATGGGACGAAAATTCAAACTAAAATCCCATTTTAATTCATTTCTTCACCAAATCAAAAGCCCATCCAAAACCCAAAATCCAAGAATAGAAAGTGTATAAATAGGAGTTAGTTTGATGTAATTAGGACCTTTATGCTCATTTTAGAATTTTACTTTTACCTTGGCTTTTGAATTTTTACTTTCACCTTCCTTTGGAGCTTTGGCCTTGCAATTGTTCTTGAGAGAATTGACCGAGCACTAAAAGGATTAAGGGAGAATTGACTGATCTCCTTCCTCATTCTTACTTGGGCAATTCTACTCTTCTGTTTTTGAGTTTTGGGTGTGTGAAATTGGGGAAGTTCTGTCCCAATCCCATTCAAACTCTTTTCACTTTGTTTCTGCAAAATTCAATTCTATTTCGTTCTTCTATTGCTTCTTCTCTAATTTTCTGTCAATTGTTTAGTTAATTCAGATCTGGGAAGGAAATTGGGTTTTAGGCTCTGCTACCTAAGCCCTTGGGATCCTGAGATCATAATTCACTCTTGGTTTCTTCTGTGAACCTTTGCTGCATTTTATTTTCTTTCTGTTTGAATGCTATTTGCTTCTGATTTAAATTCTGCCAATTCTGTTCTTTCAATTTACTGCACTTTTCCCTTCCCCCTTTACTTTTACTGTCATTTAATTCTTGTTAAACACCAATCACTCAAACAAAACTTGATTCGCTTGACTAAATCACCCACTAAACTAAAATTGCTCAATCCTTCAATCCCTGTGGGATCGACCTCACTCATGTGAGTTATTATTACTTGATGCGACCCGGTACACTTGCCGGTGAGTTTTGTGTTGGATCGTTTTCCACACATCAGACGCTCTGCCCGACTTAAAGGAGGGAAACTGACCCTCTCCTCGGTGTCGGGCGACACCAGCTCAAAGTCTTTCTCATCCTCCCTATTTTCGCAAATCCTATGAAACCTCCTAAACTTTTCACAATACTCCCGATCCGCTACAATATTTCTACGAGTAGACATAGAAACTACACCTACAGCAAGAAAATGAAAAGGCGTCACTACCAAACAACTAGGCCAAAATAGGAAAAGAAAGAAAGAGCCAGCAACCAGCAAAGGGCGCTATAAGCAAACACAAAATAAAGGACCAGGAGAAACGTGAAATGAGTAAAGACAAGCACCAACTTGAGAAGAAGTAGAAAACAGTGACAAGCGAACAGCAAATTCGCAGACGATCCACACCAACAATCGTCTCGAAGCTTCGAAGAGTAGGGAAACTTGGGGCAAATCAAAGAATAAAACAAAAGAAAGTTTCCTTCTCAGAGAACAAAAGGAAGACAGAACAAAGCGAAAGTGAAGAGAGAAAATGCCCCCTGTGATTTTGAACAAAGACTGAGAGGGAAGTGAAACGATGATGAATCCATATTTGACAATATATTTTGGTTTGATTTGAGTGAATTTCATCACATAAACCCACATTTATTCATCTAAATAGCATACTTTTGTGTTCTCTCCCTTAATTGAGCTTAATTGTGAAAACATCCTATTTTGTGCTTATTTTAATCACTTTTTATCCAACTTTTATCCCATTCGATACCTTGATGGTTTGATGAGTGATTTTAGGTGTAATAGGTTGGAATTGCTTGAAAAGAGTGGAAGAAAAGCATAGAATTGGGAGAAAACATGAAGAAAACAAAGGAGAAGCACACATTTGAGTGTGCATGCGAACAACCCACTGTACGTACACACCAAACCACAAAGCCATGTGTGCGTATGCATGACCTCCTGTGCGTGCGCACATGAAGAAAATCAGCAAGTGTGCGTACGCACACGTCTGTGCATACGCACATGTCCCAGCACGTGACTCACTTTATTTTGGAGTCTTTTTTATTGATTTTGTTTATACATCTCTCATTCTGTATTTTGTTTTTGGCCTAGAGGCCTGTATTGAGAGAAAAAAAAACTTGTATAAGCTGTCTTTACTGTCAGGATTCAGTTTGTCAGTATATATGCCTAGCCGACTTAAAGTTAGAAGCTTAGTGATAGTGCTTATCTTTTGTTATATTTTGGGTTAGTTTATTATGACATTATACTCCTTATCTTTTGTTATATTATATATGTTTCTTGTGCTTTAAGTTAGAAGCTTAGTGATGAGTCCATATTTTACGATATATTTTGGATTGATTTGAGTGGATTTCATCATATAAACCCACATTTATTCATCTAAGTAGCTTGCTTTTGAGATTTCTTCCTAAATTGTGCTTCAAAGTGAAAACATGCTCTTTTGTGCTTAATTTAGTCAATTTTTATTTACTTTAATCCCATTTGGTGCCTCGATGTATTTTTTAAGTGATTTCAGGTTTTCAAGGCAAGCATGGGTTGAAGAAATGAGGAAAAGAGCATGCAAAAGGGAAAAAACCATAAAGAAATCGAGTTTGGACATTCTAGCATCCGTGCGTACGCACAAGTATGTGTGCGTACGCACAAGCATGCGTGCGTACACACAAGGAAGATTTGCGAGCGACGCGTAAGCGTGGATGGATTTTTGCCCAACGATGCGTACGCGTGACCCACGCGTACGCGTGACCCCCACGTACGCGTGACTCGAATCACGTGACCTCATTAATGCAAAATGCTGGGGGCAAATTTTGGGCCTCCAAAATTCAGTCCAACTCATTTTCTGAAGCTATTTAATGCTAAAGTAAAGAGGAATGGGGGGGCAATTAGGTTTAGCTTTTATGATGTTTTCTCTTAGTTTCTAGAGAGAGAAGCTCCCCCCTCTCTCTAGAATTACGGTTTTATTAGTTAATTTCCTTTTAATTTCAGCTTTTAATTCTTGTTCTAGTGTAGTTTCATTTATGTTTCCATGTTCTTCTATCTTGTTCTTCTTCATTTCTCTTGTTATTTCGTTTATTTTGTCATTTTTATTTTTATGGATACTCTTTGTTACTTTAATTTTAATTAATGCAAATTTATTTTTCCATGTCATTCATTACTTTCTTTAGTTGTTATTGTTATTTTCTTGCTTTGGTAGCTTTAGAATTTATTTTAATGCAATTTAAATGTTATTTTATTTTCATGCACACCAAGTGTTTGATAAAATGCTTGGCTTAGTTTTTACATAGTTTTCCTCCACTCTTGGCTTGAAATTGTTGACTTTGGTGATCCTTGAGTCATTGATGTCCATTTTTGTTTGATACATTAGAGTAGTTAGTTGATTTGGTTTTCATTGACTCTATGTGACCCTTAGTGTTGACATAGGACTTATGGATTGAAATTAACTATGCCTATTTGACTTATCTTCGATGTAAGGTTGACTAAGTAGGATTAACTCTTCATAATCATCATATGTTTGTGGTCAATGTCTAGGATAGGTAACCTTAGTTTTCAATTACTTGCCAAGAGGTTTTCTTGCATTTAAAGTTTCCTTTCCTTGCTTTTAATTGCTTTGATTTTTATTGCTTTGATTTTTATTCCTTGCATGTTTAATTTTCACACTCTTGGTTGAGAAATTAGGTGTTTGGGTGGAATTGAGTTGTGGATGTCCATTCCGCATTGTGTGAGGATTGTTAATTGGTTTGGTTTCCCTTGAATCTAGGTAACCCACTAGTGTTGACGTAGGACTTAGGGATTGGGATCAATTATGCCCTTTTGACTAATTCTCAAGTATGATTGACTAATTGGGATTAAATCTACATAATTGCCATGTTTGTGGTCCATAACTATGATAGGAATCCTAAATTCTCCAATGCTTGCCAAGAGTTGCCATTTACATTCCTTGCATGTTTATTCGCTTTCTTGCTATTTACATTTCTTGCTTTCTTGCTTTCCCAATTCCCCATGTTCTCTCATAGCTAATGATAAACACTTTATTGCAACTCATAGGAAAGACGACACGGGATTTAAAACTTCCGGTTTATATTTGTTTTGAATTGTGACATCTTTGAATTAACATTTGATTATGATAATTCATTGTAGGTTTGGACTATTGGTGGACGAAATTGTGACCCTCTTTTATTTGCATGAGATTTATTTAATGGCTATTGGCTATGTGTGGACACAACTCTGTTCAACTTAACCAGCAAGTGTACTGGGTCATCCAAGTAATACCTTACGTGAGTAAGGGTCGATCCCACAGAGATTGTTGGTATGAAGCAAGCTATGGTCACCTTGTAAATCTCAGTTAGGCAGATTAAAATAGTTTATGATGAGTTTGAAAATTAATAATAAACAGAAAATAAAATAGGATAGAAATACTTATGTAAATTAATAGTGGGAATTTCGGATAGGCGTATGGAGATGCTGTGCTCCTCTTGAATCTCTACTTTCTTATTACATTCATCCAATCCTTCTTACTCCTTTCCATGGCAAGCTGTATGTAGGGCATCACCATCGTCAATGGCTACTTTTCATCCTCTCGGGAAAATGGTCCTATACCCTGTCACTGCATGGCTAATCGTCTGGAGGCATCACCCTTGTCGATGGCTACATCCCATCCTCTTAGTGAAAATGGTCCAAATGCTCTGTCACAGCATGGCTAATCATCTGTCGGTTCTCAATCAGGTTCGAATAGAATCCCTTGATTCTTTTGCGTCTGTCACTAATGCCCAGCCTTCAGGAGTTTGAAGCTCGTCACAGTCATTCAATACCGGAATCCTACTCGGAATACCACAGACAAGGTTAGACTTTCCGGATTTCCATGAATGCCGCCATCTATCTAGCTTATACCACGAAGATTCTGTTGGGGAATCTAAGAGATATGCGCCCGGCCTAAGGTAGAACGGAAGTGGTTGTCAGTCACGCGCGTTCTTAGGTGAGAATGATGATGAGTGTCACGGATCATCACATTCATCAAGTTGAAGTGCAACGTATATCTTGGAATAAGAATAAAAGAGAATTGAATAGAAAGTAATGGTAATTGTATTGAAACTTGAGGTACAGCAGAGCTCCACACCCTTAATCTATGATGTGCAGAAACTCCACCGTTGAAAATACATAAGTGAAAGGTTCAGGCATGGCCGAATGGCCAGCCCCCCTAAAACGTGATCAATAGCCTCTTAAGATGAAGAATAAAACAAAACTGAGACCAAAGATGTCTAATACAATAGTAACTTATCCTATTTATACTAGACAAGCTACTAGGGTTTACATGAGTAAGTAATTGATGCATAAATCCACTTTCGGGGCCCACTTGGTGTATGTTTGGGCTGAGCTTGATCTATCCACGAGCTGAGGCTTTTATTGGAGTTGAATGCCGAGTTATAGCGTGTTTCTGGCGTTCAACTCCGGGTTGTGACGTGTTTCTGGCGTTTGACTCCAGACAGCAGCGTGTACTTGGCGTTGAGCGCCACTTTACGTCGTCAATTCCCTAATAAAGGATGGACTATTATATATTGCTGGAAAGCTCTGGATGTTTACTTTCCAACGCCGTTGAGAGCACGCCATTTGGAGTTCTTTAGCTCCAGAAAATCCATTTTGAGTGCAGGGAGGTCAGATTCCAACAGCATCAGCAGTCCTTTTGTCAGCCTTTTTCAGAGTTTTGCTCAAGTCCCTCAATTTCAGCCAGAAATTACCTGAAATTATAGAAAAACACACAAACTCATAGTAAAGTCCAGAAATGTGAATTTAACATAAAAACTAATAAAAACATCCCTAAAAGTAGCTTGAACTTACTAAAAACTACCTAAAAACAATGCCAAAAAGCGTATAAATTATCCGCTCATCAACTATGCTACCAACAAATAGATTCTTGATCCCAAACAATACAACAATTCTCATACATCAAATTTTGTCCTGTTACCGGGGAGTTGGAATGGTGTTGTTGTTGGCTATTGTGCATATTGTGTATGTTATGAATAGCTTATTTTTGGTTGATTGTGCATATGTTGCTTGCTTATTTTTAGCTATTGTGAAAACGTTAATATATAAATAGCTTGCTCTTTGTTTGCTACTGTGAATATGTTAATATTGTGAATATGTTTTACTTGTTTGCTTTTTGTTTTTCTTGTTGGGAGCTCATAGCTTGTTGGACACTCCATCCAAGCTTGGTGGAATCAATTGGGAATTGTGGAGATTCTAGCATTGTTGGAAGCTCCATGATGAATACAAGCACAAGTCTCCATTAAAGCTCTCCATAAGTCTAACTTAAAGACAATAAATGAAAGTACTAAGTGGGAGATACCCCATCATGGTAACACCTTTCTAACCCTCTCTTTGTACATAGTTTTAATTTATTACAATTTTGTCTCTTGTAGATACCTTAGGTTTAGTTTAAATTCAAGCTTAATTTTATTAGATTTTAGCTTTGATCATGTGTTTTTGTTGAATAATATGTTTTGGGGTTGAAAAGTTATTTTGGATATCAACTTTGGTGCCTTAGAGCAATAAAATTTTTTGAGAAAACAGAGCATGTGCATGCGCACACACCTGTGCGTATGCACACAACCCCAATTTTTGTGTTCTGTGCGCGCGCATCCAGCTATGCGTGTGCACACCAGCCTGCACCTCTTCTGCCGGGAGTGTTTGCATCCCTTGTGTGTCCGCATCCCCCTTTTTTTGCCTCTGTGTGTGCGCACAAACCTATGCGCATACACACAGACAGCGTGATAGCTGGCAAGGTTGACGCTTCATTCCCTAAAGAAAAATGTTCTGTGTGACCGCACACGCTTGTGCGTACGCACACATCTTAATCCCCTCTCTGTTCAGAGTGCTCACACGCACTTGTGCATCCGCTCACCGTCCATTACATGCACATGTCTTGACCCCCTCTCTGTTTGGAATGCCTTGTGCGAGCGCACACCTCCCCTGTTCCGCCTAGTGTGCGTACACACACGACCCTGTGCATACGGACGCTCCTGTTTTCTCACCCCTATACTTCTTTTCTCCTCTTCTCTCCACTTCTTCTCTTCCATTCCCTCCACCCCACTTCTTCTCTTTCATTGTATCTCATTTTCATTTTAGTAGTTATATTAGTTTTGGTTTACTTGGATGTTAATTGAATAAGTTCCAAGTGTTTGCTTAATGTTGATTGGGTTGCTTCTTGATTGAATTTCATCAATGCACTTGTACTTTACCTTAAATTACTAGCACCTAATTATATTTGGACGTTTACATGTTGTTACATATTAGGTGAAAATTTTATAAGTGCATAATGAATTTAGTGAGTTGGGTTGCACTACTTATTCATCATGGTTTTTAAGTGAATATAATCACATAACAAGGTATTTGTTCCTTGTTTATGCTTTGCATTTTTTTGGGTCGACTTGACTTGATTCCTATCAAGACTTGTCACTTTTTGTAACAAGCACCTTATACATGTGACTATTTCATTGCTTCTAAGGATGAATAAGTAGTCTGTTTTCATCATTGAATTGATTATTGTTAATTGTGCCATTTTCTACTAATCTTGTGCTTTCACTTGCACAATTTCAATATCCAATTCCCTAAGGTTTCTTGTGCCTTAATTTTTGCTTATTCTTCACTTGCACCCTAAGCCTTTTAATTGAGGAACATGCTTGACGAATGAATTCTTGCTAGTAAAAAATTTTACAAATAAAGTCTTGTTGAAAGTACAGCTTCTAAACCAGCAAAGAATCCTTTCATACAAAAACTTGTTTCTCACTAAAGCAAATCCAATAAAAATTAATAACCGAAGTATTTAAACCTCGGGTCGTCTCTCAAGAAATTGCAGGGAGGTGTGTTATTATTAATTATGAGAAAAGTATCTTTTTGGGTTTTTGAAAGGTTTGAACAAGGAATGTAAATGACAAGGAAGTAAACTAATTATCATGAAAACCCTTGCAAGGTATGAGAACTGAACGTCCTATCCTAGTTATCCTTATCAATTGTGATGAGAATTGGCTTTTGCTCCCACTTGGTCAACCTCTAACTATGAAGGTATGTTAAGTGGATGAATCAAGTTGATTACTCAAGTCTTAGTTAATTCCTAAGAAAAGACTAGAGTTAGGGGAATTCAAATCAATAAGCAAAGAATTCCAATTTTCAATCAACAAGGAGTTTGATAACTCAAGTGTCTCCAATTACTCAACACAAGCCACTGCAACAAACAAGGCCTTTCGCAATGGTCAAAAACCGATGCCGTAGATTGAAAAACCGTTCCCTAAACTTTAGGCAACGCTTTGGCAACGGTTTTTGACCTGTGGTATATGTGGCCGTTGCCAATGCTCAAAGGCAACGTTTTTTACCTAAGGCGACGGTAACCAAAAAACCGTTGCCAAAGTTATTGGTATAGGCAACGGTTTTGAAAAAAAAATTAAACAACGATTTCAAACCGTTACTCCAAACGCAACGGTTTTAAACCGTTCTTTTTCATGATACAACGGTTTAAAACCGTACATGGATACGCAACGGTTTTAAAGCATTACTGTTGGTACCGTTTTTTGGTAACGGTTTTTGAACCGTTGCCATTTTATCGTTGTCTAAGACAAAGGTTTAAAAGCGTTACCATTGGTTTTTAGGGCAATGGTTTTAAAACCATTGCTATTTTATAGTCATCTAAAACAACGGTTTTAAAACGTTACCGTTGGTGTCGTTTTTTGGCAACGGTTTTAACACTGTTGTCCTTTGTAACTTTTGACAACGGTTTTTTCTAATATATAATTTTTTATTTCCAATAGTAGTTTTCTCGTGAATGAAATTAATTTCATTTTTTTTAATTATTTAGAGTCAATAAATAATCTAAACTATTTGAATAAAGTCACTAAAAAAAATAATTGAACAATTTTCATCAAATTTGACTTATAAAAATTGTTGTAAGATCCACAATCACATTCAAAATACCACAATATATATACTATCATGACAATCTCGAACTATATCATCTAATGTTGCAAAAAATATAATAAAGAAGAGTTGAAATAGCTAAGTAGCAAATAGATTTATCATCATGTCCGATCCACAAGTTCATGACTTTTACTCTGTAACATTTGCTCTTAAAAGTTGGACCTTAATCAAGTTCGATTTCCCCTTCAACATAGTTTTCCTGTAAAAAAAGAAAATAAATAAATAAAATTACACATCTTTAATACTAATAATGTCTACTAAAGTAACAAATTACCAAATTCAATTCACAAATAGGAATTCACGAAACAAAACTAAAGTAACAAATTACCAAATTCAATTCACAAATTGGAATTCAATTAACACAAATTTTTAGAAATTTTAGCAGCATTCTGACAGTAAATAGGACATTTCTGAATTTAAACAAACAACAAAATCAACCCATATGAACTCACTATAATCAAATCAGCACTAATTAGCACTAAAATCAAACGGCAGCAAGCGAAAATGGCAATCAGCAGCAATATAAAAATTAGCATAATAAGGCCATCATCATCATTGCTCAATCAAATCAAGGCATGAAATCAGCTATTAACAAGGATAAAATAGCACTATACAATTTGAAACCGTTCATTCCAGGCATCAGCAGCAACCAAAAAGTTCAACCTAAATCCACTACAAATCAGATATAACTTCTTAACCACCTATAATCCACTAAGCATGCATAACTAAACTGACTAATTTAACAAAAACTGTACAAACTAATTAAACTAGGAAAATGTAAACAGGAAAAAAATTGAGAACCTGCAAATAGTTTACCTTTCAAAGTATTGTCTATGTTCTCAGCCTCAGCTGGATTAATATAATCCTGGTCCTGCTCCTCTATAATATCTCCTTCATTCTCATCCAATTGCTCTTCACCATCAGTCAGGGTTAGTGTTAATCAACATAGTAATCAAGAAAGTGCTTGTGCTTGCTGGTGCCAGCACTGATAACCTTTTTTATTAAATGCATAGTAAATGGGATTAATAATTCTTACTAATGACATGGTTGACAAAATTTTTTGCTGTGTTTTGATTTAAATTGTTGATCTTTTGATTGAATGCATGCCACGTCATTAATATTATTTTCTTTATGTTAACACTTTAGACTTGTTGCCTAATCTATCATAATTGTTATTGCAGAACTAAACACTGTTTTAAAATTGTGCTTCTTGTTGTTGTTATTATTGTTATTTAGATAACCATTCTTCTAGAGGATTCATTGAAACATTCAGTTACTCTTTAGCATATGTTGGGTAATTTAGGCAGCACATACATATAATTAATTTTATTTCTTCTTGTGGTCTAAATAAAAATAAAGTGGAATTAGCCCCTGCTATATTTCTATCTAATCTTATAATCTTCATATACAGATAGTGATATATTATAGTTTTAGATGGAAATAAATTTGCTACAAGGAAAGCTAAATGTGGCAGAAGATTAGGAATTCATAATGAGTTTTTCTAACTTTGTATCCCCAAGAATAAATAAAAAACAATTAGTACAATGATGAGTTTTGCTAACTAGAACTCAAATTAATGAACAATGCACCAACAGTTTTTGAACAATACAAATTTGAACAATGCACAAACGGCCAAATACAAATTTCCTTTTCTATCTAATTAGCCAAATAAAGCCTCAAAACATTTTTTGAACAATGCACAAACATCACCACTTTCCTTTCTTCTTCTTAAATCCAATAAAAATACCCAACAGCCAAAGCCCTAACTAAGCAACAGAAACTCAGAGAAGAACACTTACCACAGATGACAACCCACAAATGGCCGATGCAGTGAAGCAGCAACAGCAAAGAGACAACCCACAGATGACAACCCTTTTTTATTTTAAAGAGACAAACTACAACAACAACAAAGAATAAAAATATAAGCAATTCATAACCGTAACTGTAATACTAACGTTACTATCACTTTCATGCCTTAAATAAATTGATTTCTCAAAATAAGCAATAAACCATTCAAAGTGAACGAAGTATATAAATAAATCACTCAGAGTTGCAATGAATGATATATAAATGCATTTTTTGAAACTTTAAATAAATTGTTCTAACTAAGTGTAAACTGACAAAGACCAAATAATGGATAACTTTTCTTTAAATGAGAACAACATTTTGAGATAACAAATTACCAAATCAAAATTAAAATAGCACTGTACCAAAAAGTATTTTAATTGAAACTCTTCTCAAATGCCTTCTATAATTGAGGTCCAAAAATTATTTTGTTAATATAATTTGGCCCACTTTTAAACTAAAGGACTTTTAATAAAGTATATTTAAGTCTGTCAATTGAAGGTCTTTTATACAAAATTTAGTTCTGATGAAGTTTCAGAACAGAACCCATGACCAAAATAAAAGTTTTGCTACCTTAAATAATAGACTAACCTAAGCCCTAGGTTCATTTCACAAGTACACAATCCAAATTCAAACCAGAACAGAAACTCAGTCAACATTCAACGCTAATCTTGCTCATGTTCACAAACATCACCACTTTCCACATCCAACAAAAATACCTAACAGCCAATCAAGCCCTAACTAAGAAACAGAAATCATAGAAGAAGACCACTTACCACATATGACAACCCAAAAATGGCCAATGCAGCGAAGCAGCAGCAGCGATGTACAATCCACAATCAGCCAAGACAGTGAAGCAGAAGCAGCGAGGTAGAAATAGAATAGGGGAGAAGCAAGGACGCCGTGGAGAAGCAGTAAAGCCTCGGAGAGGGGAGAAGCAGCGACGCCGCGGAGAGACTCAGCGATGCCGGGAAGAAGGAGGCAGCGACACTGGGAAGAATGCAGCGACGATGATGGTGCGATGATGGTGAGTGGCGATTTGGGGCTTCCTGGTGACTTGCGATGATGGTGTGATTTACGGCTTCATGGAGAGCTCCGGTGCGATGACTTCTCTGATTCTGAGGCGTGGGTTAGGGTTCGGTACGGCAGAGGGAGGAAGAGTAGCGTTCTCTTTGGTTTCGAAGAGAAGGAGGGCTTTCTTATTAGTCTTATTTGCTGTTATGTATTCCTTTATTAATTAGGAAAAAATTAATAATCAATAATAGATATATAATCTATATTTTAAAATTACTTTAATTTTATTTTTTTATATTAATATTTATTATATATTTATAATAAAAATATATAATATTCATTATAAATTTATTTTAGTTATATATGTTAAAAATATAATATTTTTTATATATTTATAATAATATATAATATTTATAATAAATTTATTTTAATTTTATTTTTTTAAAATAATATTTGTTATTTATTTATAACAATAGTTTTTTAGTATTTTATAAATTTAATATTTATTAAAAAAGTAGTTTCAATTTATATAATTATCTGAAATTATTTTTATTAGTATTGTTTAATTTGTATAATTATTTAAATAATATTAGAAAATGGTTGTTTCATAAATAATTGTTGTAATGGTTGTAAAACCATTCTTTAAAATAGTCAAAGAGAACGGTTTTATTTTGTTACTATAGCATAATGAAAAAATGAACTTCAACAGCAACACTGTAAAAACCGTTGTCTAAGACCATCTAATGGAATGGTTTTAAAGTGTAGCATTTCGGCAACGGTTTTAATGCGTTTCCTTTGTGCAATTCTTTAAACAACAATAAAAAACCGTTGCTTAAAGCCAAATCATGGTAATAGTTATAAAACCGTTCATTAAAGTAGTTAAACAGAATAGTTTTAATTTGTTGCTAGAAATTGATGAAAAATTGAATTCAATAGTAACACTTTAAAAAACCGTTGTCTAAACCTATCTAAGAGAACGATTTTAAGGCGTTGCAAAATTTGGCGTTGCTAAAGGCCATATTTGTTGTAGTGAGCTAAGAATGTAAAAAGATAAATTAAAATTATAAATATGAAATACCTCAAATTGCATTAAATCAAGAAATCAAATCTAACATGGTGTTCATAAACAAATAAAAGAGAACCTAAATTAAAAGAACATTGAACCTGGAATTGAGAAGAAGAAGAAATCCTAATCCTAAAACCTAAGAGAGAGGAGAGAGCCTCTCTCTCGAGAAAACTACTTCTAAAACCTCAAATTGTGTGAATGAGAAGTGAATAAATGAATTCCCCCACTCTGTAGCCTATAATCTGTGTTTTCTGGGCCGAAAACTCGGTCAAAAGCAGCCCAGAAATTGCTGGGGTCAAATTTTGATACGCTGACTTTTCCGCAGATGCGCGCGTACGCACCAGGTGCGCGTGCGCGCCGATGGACTTTTTGCCAATGTGCGCGTGTACGTAATGTGTGCGTGCGCGCCCCTAAATGCTAGATCAACTATGACAAGTTATATATTGTTGCGAAGCTCCGGATGTTAGCTTTCCAACGGAACTAGAACCGCCTTATTTAACCTCTGTAGCTCAAGTTATGATCAATTAAGTGCGACGAGGTCAAGGCTGACACCTTTGTAGTTCCTTTAGCTTCTTGTATTCCTTCCATTTTTGCATGCTTCCTTTCCATTCTCTAAGCCATTCCTGCCCTATAAACCCTGAAAGCACTTAACACACATATCACGGCATCGAATGGAAATAAAAGAGGAATAAGATTAGCTAAATTAAGACCAAAAAACATATTTTCATTCATAGCACAAAATCAGGAGGCAAAATGTAAAACATGCAATTTACATGAATAAGTGTGAGATAAGTGGATAAAAATCCACTAAATCAAGCACAAGATGTACCACGAAATAGTGGTGCATAAAATCTCCCCACACTTAAACATTAGCATGTCCTTATGCTAAGCTCAAGAGAAGCTATAAGAGAGTGAAGTGGAATGGTGTAATCTATGAAATGCAACCTATTTATATGAATGCAACTACATGCAAAATGTTTCTACCTACTTGGTTAAAAGTAAATAAATCCTTTAAGAACACATATGAACTGGATTTCACTAATTCAAATCACAAAAATGAAGTACAAATAGACTTGCAGAAGAAAATAGCTCATGAAAGCCGGGAACAAGGAATCAAGCATTGAACCCTCATTGATAGTGTATGTGCACTCTAATCTCTCAAGTGTTTAGGGTTGATCACTCTACTCTTCTCTAATCATGTTTTCTAAAACTTTCTTCTTCATCTAACCAATCAACAAATATTTAGTATACCAATGCAAACATCATGAGGTCTTTTCAAGGTTGTAATGCGGCCAAGGTAAGGGTGATGATATATGTATGGCCAAGTGAGCTAAAATATGAATCTTTGACTAACCTATGCTCTCACCTAACATACACACACACACACTGTAAATTCATGCCTAGCTACCCATAATTCCCACTTTTGTATCACATACTCATGTACCAAATTTTGTTTAATTTTGCCACCAATGCATTTATGTTTTATTAAACATAGCATTAGGGTAATTTTGTCCCCTTATTTATTTATTTATTTATATTGTTTTTTTTAAAGCAAATATAACATATCAATGCACAGAAGTATTTGATTTTTCTGGTTCCACATGAGTAGGTACCCAAATTCCCAATATTTACATAAAGTAAAAACATAACACATTCCCATTAACCCAGGTTTCCACAGTTCCCCACACTTAATTGATACACAATATCTATCTTAAGCTAACCAAAGATTTAATTGGGATAAGTAATTGTTTTTCCACTTAAGGCTAGTGATGTGGTAAAATATAGAACAAATGTGGATTAAAAGGCTCAAATTGGCTAACAAAAGTAAATGGAATGGTAGGCTATTTGGGATAAGTGAGCTAATAGAAAATGATGGCCTCAATCATATGTGTGGATGTAAATACACTAAACAATGGATATATAGACTGGAACAAAGCAAAGATTGCAATTATAGAGAAGGAAACACACACGAATAAAATATTATGGTTAAATAATGTAACCATGTAATTAAGCTCAAATCTCACGGGTTGTGTGTTCTTAGTTATAATTCAAGTTCCAAATTACAATCTTCAAACAATTTTAACACAAATTTTCAATTTAAATTAGTGAAATACTATAAAATAGGGTCTTGAAAAGAAACTAATTACTTTAACCAAGTGGTGGTAAAATATGCACAAAATCAAACAAACATGCAATCAAATATGCAAATGCAACAACTCAGTAACAAAGAAAACTAAACATTGGTGTTGAAAAGAGAGTAACTAACCCACGAAAGTCGGTATCGACCTCCCCACACTTAAAGGTTGCACCGTCCTCGGTGCATGCTGAGATGTGCAGGTGGGCGGGGGTTGTGGTTCCTCAGCTGGCGGTCTTTTTGTTCTTCTCTTGGGTGGTGTCTTTGTAGAGGCTTTCTCTTTACCCTTCTTGGTGGCCATCCTAAAAGAAGGTGAAAGGAAAAGGACATGTAATTCAAATAGCTAGAACTGGGAGGAGGAATTTTCAAGTGATAATCAATGCAAAGGTAAAGGATAATGTCTGAAATACATGGTCACGAATTCATGTAAATAGGACATCAATTTAAGTTAATTAAGGCATATTAGAGCAGCTAGATGCAAGAGGTTTAAAAGCATGCAAGCAAAGGCATGAGAAGCATAGGTCAAGCATCAATAGCAACAATGAATATCACATGTAACAAAATAATAATCATGTTTATGTGTGACAATTAAGTTCAATATATAAAGGATTGCATGGTTTTTGTGAAAAATAGGCATTTCAAGTAGAAGGATAGAATAAATGAGAGTACATAATGGCCTAAGGATCTTTTCACAAACACATGGTATACATGTAAAACATGTAAAGTGGAATAATTAATCCAAGCATGAAAGCAACCCAAACTGAATATTGTCAATTGTTAAATCAATCCTCAATATATCCGCAAGAAAATATAGAAGAAAGCAATTACCCAAATAAATTACCAACACCAATCATAAGAATGCAAAAATGGATAATGAGTAAGAGAGAAGAAGAAGAACAAAGAAGAAAGAAGAAAGAATTAGGATTGAGAGAGAAGTAGGATTCTGGTGGTGGGAAAGAATGAAAACTGGCGGCGCTGAGATTTAGTGGTGTGGCGCAACCGACGCGTACGCATACTGCGTCTACGTGGGTTACGCGAAAGGAGATAGACGCGGGGGCGTCCAATACGCGGACGCGTGGGTCAGGTTGTGCCATTGGCACGAGTCCAGCCACGTGCTCGCACAACTCTCTGGTCAGTCTGGGCTTACGCCGATTTTCTCATGGACTGGGCGCGGACGCGTGGGTCGCCAAAAGTGGACACGACGCATACGCATACAGTACGCGTGTGCATGGTTGGGATTGTGCCTAAGGCACGTTTCTTGCCCAGCTCCTGTGCCACTCTCCGTTCATTCTAACTTATGTCGCATTCACAAAGGACACGGACGCGCACTCGGCGCTGGCGCGTCGATCCCCCCTTTTTTTGTGATGTAGTATGCAAGTGATGATGCAAAATGAATAAAGGAACACTGATAAAAATAGAACAAAATAAAACTAAGAATCAAACGGAACGATCATACCACGGTAGGTTGTCTCCCACTTAGCACTTTTAGTTAAAGTCCTTAAGTTGGACATTTGGTGAGCTCCTTGTCAGGGTGGCTTACGCTTGAACTCTTCCAGGAATCCCCACCAATGTTTGTACTTCTGGTAGCTTTCGGGATCCCAAACTAGGCGTAGAAAGCCTTCAAGCAAGTGTAAGCAAGTGACATGGCCCCAAAAGTATTGATCGTTGGAGTGAATTTTGGGGTCTCAAACCTTGCTTTTGCAACCATTTTCTTGTTGAGCAATATTGTTCCATCCGGGTGGCAAGCAGTCTGAATTCTCACTGAAGCGGCCAAACAATGTCCTAGACCCATTCAATTGAGCTCTACACCAACCTTTGCGTTTAAACTTTGAGCAGACAACAATCTTGAACCGTGCTTGACAACTCCAACCACTAACCATCTTCCTCTTACTCTTAATGCCACAAAGAGCTCTAAGTTGACCATCCGTCTCTATTAGCCCATATTCATGCGGGAAAGTAAAGGTTAAGGATAAGAATTTTACCCACTTGAATGTTGTATTAGACGGTAATGGCTTTGGGAGAGGTGCTTCCAATGATCTTGCAAGCTCCACTCCCTTGTGCTCTTCTTTGAATTCTTCCACCTCTTTGCAAGCTTCTTCAATATAGACCTTTTCCTCTTGGTAGCTTTCTTTCAATTCAATCTCTTCTTCATTGTTTACCAAGGGTATGGGAGGTTATGTTTCTTCTTCCTTAATCTTCACATCTTGATCAACCTTTGCAAAGTCTTCAACCATGATATGTCTTGGAGGTTGTACACCTTCCTCAACATCAACATCAAACACCTTGGAAGGAGGCTCTATGACTTGACTTTCCCATGGAGGTTCCGCATCTCCTAAGTTTTCAACCACTTCCTCTTAAACTATTACGGCTTTGTCTAGTTGTTTTAGCATAAAATCGTACTCCTCCTTGATGATTTCCTTTCCATGACAACTCCCTTCAACTACTCCTTCATCTTCAAGGGTCTCTCATACCTCCACATTTTGGGCCTCCTCTTGCTCCTCTGGAAATAAGGTCGCGTATAACCGATCCATTGCATCCCTAAGACGATCCATTTTCTCTTGTTCCATGTCAATAGCATCATTGGGATCTTGTTTCTCTTGGATTGATGGATGTGGGTGCTCTTCCTTGGAGAGTGGTGATGGGATTGAGAGATCATTATGTGGTTGAGAAGGAAGTGCACTAGAGCTTGAGGGTTGAGTATTTGAGGTAGAGTCTTGGTCCATGTGGGATAAAAGATTTTGGAGTTTAGAGGTGAGACCAATGGGAGAGGTAAGTGTGTTCTCCATGGAGGTTTGGGGTGGATAGGAGTGTTTATCATTTTGGAGAAAGGGTGCTTGGTATGAAGGTGGTTCTTCTTGGTAAGGGCATGGAGATGGTGAACATTGAGGTGGTGGCTCATGAGAGTAATTGTGTTGGAATGGGGGTGGTTCTATGTATGGTTCATTTGGCTCATAAGGTGGTTGGTATGGTGGATACGGGTTAGGGTCATATGGAGGTGAATGGTGGAAAGGGGCTTGTGAGTATGGTGGTTCAAAGTTATGTTGAGGAGGGGGTTCATAGGCATATGGTGGGGCTTGTTGGTAACTACAAGGGGGTCCATCATATCTATCATCTTGGTACGCACCCTGGAATGGCTCTTGACAATAGTAATTTGGTGGAGGTTGGTTGTCACGAAAGGGTCCACCATAACTATTGTCTTGGTATGCATCATGGAATGGTTGTTGGTTATAGCGCATTGGAGGGGGTTGTTGCCAAGAGGGTTGATCAAATCCTTGTGGCTCATCCCATCTTTGATTCTTCCAACCTTGATGCCTGTTCTCATTATAGCTTCCATTCCTTACAACAACATTGGAACCAAACTCATAGCGACATGGGTGAGAATTCAAAGTAGCTAATAAAAATTAAAAACAAAAACAAACAAACAAGCAAAAAGCAAATATTTACAATAACCAATAATAAGGCACACGTTTGCAATTCCCCGGCAACGACGCCATTTTGACGAACGAATTCTTGCTAGTAAAGAATTTTACAAAAAAAAAGTCTCGTTGAAAGTACAGCTTCTAAACCAGCAACGAATCCTTTCGTACAAAAACTTGTTTGTCACTAAAGCAAACCAAATAAAAATTAATAACCGAAGTATTTAAACCTCGGGTCATCTCTCAAGGAATTGCAGGGAGGTGTGTTATTATTGGTTATGAGAAAAGTATCTTTTTGGGTTTTTGAAAAGTTTGAACAAGGAATGTAAATGACAAGGAAGTAAACTAATTATCATGAAAACCCTTGCAAGGTATAAGAAATGGACGTCCTATCCTTGTTATCCTTATCAATTGTGATGAGAATTGGCTTTTGCTCCCACTTAGTCAACCTCTAACAATGAAGGTATGTTAAGTGGATGAATCAAGTTGATTCCTCAGGTCCTAGTCAATTCCTAAGAAAAGAATAGAGTTAGGGGAATTTAAATCAATCAGCAAAGGATTCCAATTTTTAAATAACAAAGAGTTTGATAACTCAGGTGTCTCTAATTACTCAACACAAGCTAAGAATGTAAAAAGCTAAATTAAAATCATAAATATGAAATACCTCAAATTGCATTAAATAAAGAAATCAAATCTAACATTGAGTTCATAAACAAATAAAAGAGAAACTAAATTAAAAGAACATTGAACCTGGAATTGAGAAGAAGAAGAAATCCTAATCCTAAAACCTAAGAGAGAGGAGAGAGCCTCTCTCTCTAGAAAACTACATCTAAAACCTCAAATTGTGTGAATAAGAAGTGAATGAATGAATTCTCCCACTCTGTAGCATCTAATCTGTATTTTCTGGGCCAAAAACTGGGTCAAAAATAGCTTAGAAATTGCTGGGGCCGAATTCTGATACGTTGACTTTTCCGCAGATGCGCGCATACAAGAAGCCGATAGACTTTTCACCAATGTGTGTGTGCGCGTGATGTGCGCATGCGCACCCCTAAACGCGAGATCAACTATGAAAAATTATATATTGTTGCGAAGCTCTGGATGTTAGCTTTCCAACGCAATTAGAACTGCCTTATTTGGACCTCTTTAGCTCAAGTTATGATCGATTAAGTGCGAAGAGGTCAGGATTGACAGCTTTGCAGTTCCTTTAGCTTCTTGTATTCCTTCCATTTTTGCATGCTTCCTTTCCATCCTCTAAGCCATTCTTGCCCTATGAACCTTGAAAGCACTTAACACACATATCACGGCATCGAATAAAAATAAGAGAGCATTAAGATTAGCTAAATTAAGACCAAAGAAACATGTTTTCAATCATAGCACAAAATCACGAGGAAAAATGTAAAAGATGCAATTTACATGAATAAGTGTGATATAAGTGGATAAAAATCTACTAAATCAAGCACAAGATGTACCACAAAAAAGTGGTGCATAAAATCTCCCCACACTTAAACATTAGCATGTCCTCATGCTAAGCTCAAGAGAAGCTATAAGAGAGTGAAGAGGAATGGTGTAATGTATGAAATGCAACCTATTTATATGAATGCAACTACATGCAAAATGTTTCTACCTACTTGGTTAAAAGTAAATAAATCCTTTAAGAACACACATGAACTGGATTTTACTAATTCAACTCACAAAAATGAAGTACAAATAGACTCGCAGAAGAAAATAGCTCATGAAAGCCAGGAACAAGGAATCAAGCATTGAATCCTCACTGGTAGTGTATATGCACTCTAATCTCTCAAGTGTCTAAGGTTGATCATTCTACACTTCTCTAATCATGTTTTTTAAAACTTTGTTCTTCATGAGGTCTTTTCAAGGTTGTAATGGGGCCAAGGTAAGGGTGATGATATATGTATGGCCAAGTGAGCTAAAATATGAATCTTTGACTAACTTATGCTTTCACCTAACACACACACACACTCTAAATTCATGCCTAGCTACCCATAATTCCCACTTTTGTATCACATACTCATGTACCAAATTTTGTTTAATTTCGCCATCTATGCATTGATCTTTTATTAAACATAGCATTGGGGTAATTTTGTCCCCTTATTTATTTATTTATTTATATTATTTTTTTTGAAAGCAAATATAACATATCAATGCACATAGGTATTTGATTTTTCTAGTTCCACATGAGTAGGTACCCAAATTCCCAATATTTACATAAGTAGAAACATAACACATTCCTTTTAACCCAGGTTCCCACAGTTTCCCACACTTAATTGATACACAATCTCTATCTTAAGTAAACCAAAGATTCAGTTGGGATAAGTAATTATTTTTCCGCTTAAGGCTAGTAATGTGGTAACATATAGAACAAATGGGGATTAAAAAGCTTAAAGTGGCTAACAAAGGTAAATGGAATGGTAGGCTATTTGGGATAAGTGAGCTAATAGCAAATGATGGCCTCAATCATATGTATGGATGTAAATACACTAAATAATGGACATATAGACTGGAACAAAGCAAAGATTACAATTATAGAGAAGGAAACACACAAGAATAAAATATTATGGTTAAATAATGTAACCATGTAATCAAGCTCAAATCTCATGAGTTGGGTGTTCTTAGCTATAATTCATGTTCCAAATTACAATCTCCAAACAAGTTTAACACAAATTTTCAATTTAAATTAGTGAAATACTATAAATTAGGGTCTTGAAAAGAAACTAATTATTTTAACTAAGTGGTGGTAAAATATGCACAAAATCAAACAAACATGAAATCAAATATGCAAATGCAATAACTCAGTAACAAAGAAAACTAAACATTGGTGTTGAAAAGAGAGTAACTAACCCATGGAAGTCGGTATCGACCTCCCCACACTTAAAGGTTGCACAGTCCTCGGTGCATGCTGAGATTTGCAGTGGGCGGGGGTTGTGGTTCCTCAGCTGGCGCTCTTTTTGTTCCTCTCTTGGGCGGTGTCTTTTTGAAGGCTTTCTCTTTACCCTTCTTGGTGGCTGTTCCGAGGGTTACCTGAAACTGTAGGTCGATCTTGGTTGATATCTTCTGTACTAGTCGGCGCTGTTGAGTCTGACTTGATGATAGTGGCCAGAGCCGTCGTGTCTGACTTGTTGGACTTGGTGGTAGTGCTGATCCTTCGTCCCCGAGGTGTAGTGGTACCTGCAAGGGACTCCGATGCTTAAGTTAGCAAGGGTATTAAGCAGGTTTTTAGTAGAATCAGAGTGTGAGTTATACATGGGTGCTCCAGTGTATTTATAATAGTGTGGAGTGGCCTTTTTGGAGATGAGATAGTTATCTTATCTTATCTTTGAGTGAAGTCATCTTATCTTTAAGGGGAATCGCCTTATTTTTTTTTAGGCTTTGCCGCCTTTAGATTTGGGCTATGTCCCTTCGTTTGGGTCTGCTTGAGCCTCTTATGGCGATTTGGCCGAGCTCTTTGAGAAGAGGTCGGATAACCCTGACCTGAGGAGGTCAGTTGACTTGTCATTTAAACATCTCGAGTCGGTGAGTTTGACCCAGGATATGAACAGTGCCCCTGCTCGAGCGTGGTCTTCCTTTTGAGGTCGAGTCCTTAGTTTTAGGACTTTGATCCTTCTCTGGTGAAGCCGAACTCGAGCATTTGTCGATTTTTTCTTTGTAGAGTTTCCCTTTAAATGCGGAACATTTTCTTTCTTTTAAATTTTTTGAAACAGGTGTTCCTTTCTGTTGAAACACGCGTCTCTCTGCTTTGGGAATGTGCGAGGGTTTAATAACCCATTAATTCTTGCCATTTTTCCCCCCTTTCTTCATTTCATTCTTTCTATTTTTGCCTGAACCTTCTTTACGCGCTTCCCTTCGCAGCATCATTGCTGATTTGCTGGAGCTTCCCTTTGCTCAAAAGGCATTTCAGATTTTTGTCTCTTCGTTTTCAACTTTTTCGGCGCTTCCTCCTGTTTCAGGTTGGTTCTTCTTTCTTTTACTTCTTTCTTCTTTTGTGCTTGCTTTGTTCCATTCTTGGTAAAGTTTTGATGCTGGCTTGGAAAGTTTGAACCTTTTTTGTATGGTCATGCTTTGATTGTTGCTGTGATGAAGGCTTTTTAGGGTTCCTTTTGACTTATGCATGCCTTTTTGGTGCTTTCCCTGATAGTTGACGCTCTTTAGGGTTTTACATGCTTGTTTATTGCTTCCGATTATACCTTCTTATTTGGAGTTTTGGGCTGATAAACTGCTTGACTCTTTGGAAAGAATTACGCCTTTGACGAATTTGCCATGTTGGTAGCTTTCTTAATTGATAGACTTTATAGAAGATAACATTTTTTTGATGGTTTGCTTTGCTTAGAAGGGAGATTTTCTTTACTGAGAGTTTTAAGTTGTATCCTTATAGACTTTTTCTAGGTCCTTACTATGTCCCTGCCTCCAAAGGATGCCCCTGGACCTTGGTGTGCGTCTTGGGATTTTCCTTTTACTGTTTGTATTGTTTTTGAGTCATGTTTGTCCGAGCTGTTTTGGTTAGTAATCCATTCTCTTTTTCTTTTTGTAGGACTAGTTGGCCATTTCTTCTCGCAAAAATATTGTTGAGACGTCTTCTAAGGTTCCTGAGAGGATGTCCGATTGGTTGGACTCCCTTATGTTGATGTGTGTTTCCGTGGTAAATGCTGAGTTTTGTGCGGAGCTTAGAAAACATCACCAACTCTGTAAGAATAAGGATCAGGAAAAGAACTATGAATTGATAGCGCCTGATTTTGATGAGAGGGTTTGCTTTCCTGCTCTGAACCAGGGGGAACGTCCCTTCTTTTATGCTTATGACTATTTTTTCAGTCAGCTGAATATTACTTTTCCTTTTACTTCCTTTGAGACCGACCTGTTATGGTCGTGTAATGTGGCTCCATCCCAGCTTCATCCAAATTCATGGGGTTTAATTAAGATTTTTCAGTTGCTCTGCCAAGAGTTGGGCGTCACGCCTTCTCAGACTTTCTTTCTTTATCTTTTTGTTTTGACTAAGCCCGGGATTTCTTCAAAAAAGAAAGCCTCTTGGATTTCTTTTTGTTCTGCCCAGAGACACAAAGTGTTTGCTATGTATGATGAGTCCTTTAGGGACTTTAAGAATTAATTTTTTAAGGTCCGAGCTATTAAGGGAGCTAGACCGTTTTTTTTAGAAGCGAATAATGAACTTGCCTTCCCCTTGTGTTAGCAAAAGAACATTGTGGTGTCTCGATACACGTGAAAGATGCTTGACGAGGTCGAGCAGGCTTTTGTAAATGTTTTAGAAGACATCTGTGGGGAACCTCCCCATCTTGACACAAAGAGGTTTTTGGAAGACCCCTCCTTGGTCCGAACTGTCTTGGGTATTGGCCGACTTATTTTGCTTTTGTTTTTACTTTGCTTCCTTCTCTTTCCAGTTTGTAACCTGCTTCTTTATGGTTGATTTTTATTTTTTCATAGATGGCCAAGAATAATGACTCCATGAAAGCCTTTAAAAAGGCGAGGAAGGCTACCGCGGCCCAAAACATCTCGGCTAGAATGACTGGGGAAGGGTCTTCTCAGGTTTCTCAAAAACTACCTATGCTGAACTCTCCTAGACCGAGGAGGATGATCCCTATCCCTCGAGTTTATCTGCTTGATCCTCCCCAAATTTCTACAGCTACTTCTTCTCCTTCAACCGTTCCTCCTTAAAAAAGACCTCGGACTGTTGAGCCCTTCAATCTAGATGCTCCTGATTTTGACGCTGTTGGGTTTGTCGACCAGCAGATTGCCCCTTATGGTATTATGCCTACTGACGATGTCTTTCTTCTTCGTCATTTGGATTTTATTACTTGGAGCAGTGTCAAGGTGGCTCATATCGGTGTAGTATTATAACGGACTGCCCATAATCTTTCTATCCATGCGACAAAGGCTTTTATAGAGGAGGCCAAGTCGGATTTTGACCGGATCAAGGGTTTGAAGGAGGAGATCGAGGGGAAAGTGGTCAAGCTGGAAAAGGAGCTAGAGGGTGAAAAAACTAGAGCTATTGCTTTGGCGGCCTCTGTAAAGTTGGTTAAGGATACGACGTTGAAGCATAAGGAGAGCTATGTCACGACTTATAGAGAGATGATGGGTCTCAGGGAGAGTTTGGAGTCTGTTCGAGTTGATTATACTAAACTTCAAGGTCATCTTGTACGCAGTGTCAATGCTGCTTTGAAGGAGCAGGTTCGGGTTCTTGCGCCCGAGCTTGACCTTACTCTTTTCAGCTTGGACAACATTGTAAAAGATGGTAAAATTATCCCTGATGACCCTGATGATGAAGCGATGTCGAGCCTCCTCCCGTGCCTGCTGCCAAAGTCTCTATTACCCCTGCTTCCTCAACTCCAACAGCTGAAGTTGGTCAGCCTGAGTCTAATCCTGACGTCCAGATCCTGAACTGGGATGATGGGACGGTAGATGCTGTACCTCTTCAGACACGTCCTCATTCACCCCATGATGCAGCTACTAGGAAGTCTTTTGATCCTCTATGATTATTTGTGTATAGCCCAACCTGTGGGCTTTAAACTCTTTTCTTTGTAATTTGTAGTCTTGGTTTCTGGATAATTTGGTTGCTTTTCTGTTAGCAACTTTATTTAAAAACAAAGTAGTTTCTCATGCTCTTGGGGTTGACTTCAGGTGGCCTCTTGGGTCTTTGTTTATTATAGCAGTTTTGGTTCCTGCCTGTTGATTGCTTGCTTAGTATTTAGGCTGAGGTGTTGAAACACTGTTTTCTGACCTCTTTTGATTGCATTTACACTTTCAACTTGTAGCTTTACTTCTTTCGAGTCATGGCCTTCTGGGTCTAACTTGAAGTCCCTTATAGCGCATGCCTCCTGTTTGGCTGACTTCTTCTGAAGTTATTTTAGTAATCCATTTTGTTTGGAACTTTGTTAGATCTCTCCTATGGATTACCTTGTATAACTTTTTGTAGGTTTGTTGGGGCCGACTTCATCGTGTCGATTTCTTCTAAGTTATTTCTAGTAATCCTTCTTGGATCTTTATCAGATCTCTTTTATGGATTACTTTTATAACTTTGGTTTGTGGGAGGCCGACTTCATCATGTCGGTCCCTTCGAAGTTGTTTCTAGTAATCCTTCTTAGATCTTTGTCAGATCTCTTTTATGGATTACTTTTATAACTTTGGTTTGTGGGAGGCCGACTTCATCATGTCGATCCCTTCGAAGTTATTTCTAGTAATCCTTCTTGGATCTTTGTCAGATCTCTTTTATGGATTACTTTTATAACTTTGGTTTGTGGGAGGCCGACTTCATCATGTCGGTCCCTTCGAAGTTATTTCTAGTAATCCTTCTTGGATCTTTTTCAGATCTCTTTTATGGATTACTTTTATAACTTTGGTTTGTGGGAGGCCGACTTCATCATGTCGGGCCCTTCGAAGTTATTTCTAGTAATCCTTTTTTTTAGGGCTGGCCAGGCCTCTTTCCAGGGATTTACTTTTTATAACTTTTGTTGTTGTGGTCGACTGGTCTGACTTCTTCATGTCGGTCTGTCTTTTTAAGTTATTTTTTTAGCAACCCATTTTTATTTAGACCTCGTCAGGTCCTTTCCTATGGGTCACTTTCAATAACTTCTTGCATTTAATCTGTTTTGTCGCTTTTCATCTTTGCCGATTTTGTAGAATATGGGTTTGATCCTTGCTTGGCCAACCTTTGGTGAATTTCGTTTTCATCCTTGTTGGTCTTTATCATGATCGGACTGTGAATTATAGTTTTCACTTTTGCTGATCTGTAGCTTTATAATCGGGCGATGAAATTTTGCGTTTCATATTAATGCGTCTTGATGAAGGATTTGTGGAAAATCTGAAAAAGCTTTATTGAAAAAGAAAATATGCAAATATATACATGTGGGAGTTTTACCCTTATAAGTTAGGTATTTTATGGATCTTGGTTTGGTGCCTTGTAAAAAAACCTTTTTAAGGAAAAAGAGTGCACCTCGTCCTAAGATCCTTTACTATCTCCTAACTGTAGTACCTTCTTAAGTTGTAGGAGTGTCAAGACCTTGGGTGTTCTTGCCCCTCGACTTCGGATAGCTTGTAGTAGCCTCTTCCGAGTACTTCTATGACTCGGTAGGGTCCCTTCTAATTTGCTGCCAGCTTTCCTTCTCCAGGTCGAGTTGTTCCGACGTCATTTCGGATTAGGACGAGGTCGTTCTCGGCAAAACCTCGCGGCACTACCTTTTGATTGTATCTTGAAGCCATTTGACGTTTTAATGCCTTTTTCCTGATCCAAGCTCTTTCTCTGAATTCTGGAAGTAGGTCGAGTTCTTCCCTATGAAGTTAGGAGTTGGCCTCTTCATTGTAGTGGATCACTCTAGTGATCCTTCTTCGACCTTCACTGGGATCATTGCATCCATTCCGTAAGCTAATCAGAAAGGTGATTCCTTTGTGGTGGAGTGTGGAGTCGTCTGATATGCCCATAGGACTTGCGGGAGCTCTTCAGCCCAGGCACCCTTTGCCTCCTGTAATCTTCATTTTAACCCGGCTAATATGACTTTGTTAGCAGCTTCTGCTTGTCCGTTGGCCTGGGGGTGTTCTACAGATGTGAATTGGTGTTTCATATTCAGATCGGCCACCAATTTTCTGAAGCCTGCATCTGTAAATTGAGTGCATTGTCTATGGTGATGGAATATGGGACCCCAAACCTTGTGACAACATTTCTATATAGGAATTTTCGACTTCTTTGAGCAGTGGCGTTAGCTAGGGGTTCCGCCTCAATCCACTTTGTGAAATAGTATACCCCCACGATGAGGAATTTGACTTGTCCGGATCCTTGAGGGAAAGGACCGAGAAGGTCGAGTCCCAACTTTGCGAATGGCCAGGGTGAGGTTACGCTGATAAGCTCCTCTGGTGGGGCGATGTGAAAGTTGGCATGTTTCTGACATGGTGGACATGTCTTTACGAATTCTGTTGCTTCTTTTTGTAGAGTCGACCAATAGAATCCTGCCCGGAGTACTTTTTTGGTAAGAGCCTGTGCTCCGAGATGGTTGCCACAGATGCCACTGTGTACTTCTTCTAAGACTTCCTTTGTGTTGGAAGTCGGCACACATTTTAACAGTGGTGTTGAAATCTCTCTTTTGTATAGAGTATTATTTATGATCGTGTAATATTGTGCCTCCCGTATTAACCTCTTTGCCTCCTTGTTATCTGTAGGGAGTGTTTTTATTTTGAGATAGTTAATTATGGGAGTCATCCATCCTGGACGGATTCTGCAACATTTCCTAGATGAGGCTTCTATTATTGCCCCCTGGTTTGGTGCTGGCTAGTTTTGAGAGTGCATCAGCTCGAGCATTCTGTTCCCGAGGTATGTGGCAGACCTCATATTTCCCGAGTTATCCGAGTTGTTCCCTGGTTTTGTCCAGGTACTTTTTCATGGTGGGATCCTTGGCTTGATAGTTCCCTATTATTTGTGAGGTGACTACTTGTGAGTTGCTAAAGATGGTAAGCTTTTGAGCTCCAACCTCCTTAGCCAGCTTCAAACCAGCTAGTAGCGCCTCATATTCAGCCTGTTTGTTTGAAGCAGGGAACCTGAATTTGAGGGAAAGTTCAATTTGAGTTCCTTGATCGCTCTCTATTATCACGCCTGCGCCACTTCCAATTTTGTTTGAAGAACCGTCTACGTAGAGATTTCATTTTGTAGGGATTTATGGGGTGTCCATAAATTCTGTAATGAAGTCGGCCAGATACTGTACTTTGATGGCTGTCCGAGCTTCATACTGAAGGTCGAATTCGGATAACTCGACTGCCCATTGCAAGATTCTTCCTGCTAAGTCTTTTTCTGTAAAATGCTTTTTATGGGCTGGTTGGTCCGAACCTTGATGATGTGGGCTTGGAAATATGGGCGGAGTCGTCGAGATGTTAGTATGAGAGTAAAAGCGAATTTTTCTATTTTTTGATAGTTCAGTTCAGACCCTTGTAGTGCTTTGCTGATGAAGTATATAGGTTGTTGTCCATTATCGTCTTCTCGGACCAGTGCTGAGGCTACTGCCCGATTTCCTACTGCGAGGTACAATGTAAGTGGTTCTCCTTCCCGTGGCCGGGTTAGAATAGGTGGTTATCCCAGGAATCTTTTGAAATCTTGGAAAGCCTGCTCGCACTCCATCGTCCATTCAAACCTCTCTCTCTTCCTTAGAGTGGCGAAGAAGGGGAGAGATTTTATTGCCGATCCAGCTAAAAATCTAGACAAGGCTGCCAATCTTCCATTTAGTTGTTGTACCTCTTTGACATAAGTTGGGCTCTTCATGTCGAGTATGGCCCGGCATTTATCCGGATTTGCCTCGATTCCTCTTTATGTGAGCATAAAACCCAAGAATTTGCCAGCTTCTACTGCGAATGTGCATTTTGCAAGGTTAAGTCACATGTCATGCCTTCTTATAGTGTCGAATACTTGGGTGAGGTCAGACAATAACGACTCTTCACTTTGTGTCTTTATTAACATGTTATCCACGTAGACTTCCATGACTTTCCCGATGTGGTCTACGAAGACCTTATTCATTAATCTTTGATAAGTGGCTCCTGTGTTTTTTAGTCCGAATGGCATGACAATGTAGCAGTAGTTTGCTTTCGGGGTTAAGAGTGAGGTTTTCTCTTGATCAGGTGGGTACATCGGGATTTGATTGTATCCCGAATAGGCATCCATAAACAAGAGGTATTTGTATCCGGAGGAGGCGTCCACCAGAGCGTCGATACTTGGGAGTGGATAAGGATCTTTTGGGCAGGCTTTGTTGAGATCAGTGTAGTCGTTGCACATGCACCACTTCCCATTTGATTTTTTCACCAAGACGATGTTAGCTAGCCATAGTGGGTACTTGACTTCTCCTATGAATCCTGCCTCCAGTAGAGCTTGCACCTACTCTTCCACAGCTTCGGATCATTCTGGTCTATGCTTTCTACGTCTCTGCTGTACTGGCCGAGATCCTGGGTAGACTGCCAGCTTGTCGCACATTAACTTAGGGTCTATGCCTGGCATGTCTGCGGCCTTCCAAGCAAAGAGGTCGACATTGCTTCATAAGAACTGTATGAGAGACTCCTTTTTGTCCCCTTTTAGGATTGTGCCAATATTGGTCGTTTTATTTGAAGTATCTCTAATTTGGACTTTTTGTATTTCGCCTTCAGGTTGTGGACGAAGTTTGTCCCGTCCTCGAACTTTCCCTAGCTCAATGGCATGAATTTCTTCTCCTTTGCCTCTGAAGTTCAGACTTTCGTTGTAGTAGCGTGGTGCACGAAATCTTAATCCCAATTATCAAAATCAAAATTTCTTATGATCTCGTACCACTAACCAGCAAGTGCACTGGGTCATCCAAGTAATACCTTACGTGAGTAAGGGTCGATCCCACGGAGATTATTGGTTTGAAGCAAGCTATGTTTATTTTATTAATCTTAGTCAGGATGCCAATAAGATTATTTGGATTTAATTGTAAGAAGTAAAAGTGTTTGGAATTATTAGCAAAGTAAAAGAGTATGAAATAGTTACTTGTTGTGCAGTAATGAAAAATATGTTGGGGTTTTTGGAGATGCTTTGTCCTCTGAATCCCTGCAACATAATGCTTACTCACTTTCATAAATGCAAGGCTCCTTCCATGGCAAGCTGTATGTCGGGAATCACCATTGTCAGTGGCTACCTCCCATCCTCTCAGTGAAAACGGTCCAAATGCTCTGTCACAGCACGGCTAATCAGCTGTTGGTTCTCGATCATGTTGGAATAGGATCCATTGATCCTTTTGCGTTTGTCATCACGCCCAGCAATCGCGAGTTTAAAGCTCGTCACAGCCATTCAATCCTTGAATCCTACTTGGAATACCACAGACAAGGTTTAGACTTTCCGGATCCTCAAGAGTGGCCGCCATCAGTTCTAGCTTATACCACGAAGATTCTGATTAAGGAAGCTAAGAGATACTCATTCAATCTGATGTAGAATGGAGGCGTTTGTCAGGCACACGTTCATGGATTGAGGAAGGTGATGAGTGTCACGGATCATCACCTTCTCCATAATTAAGCGCAAACGAATATCTTAGATAGGAACACGCATGTTTGAAAGGAGAAACAGAAACAATTGCATTAATTCATCGAGACGCTGCAGAGCTCCTCACCCCCAACAATGGAGTTTAGAGACTCATGCCGTCAAAGTGTATAAAATTCAGATCTGAAAATGTCATGAGATACAAAATAAGTCTCTAAAAGTTGTTTAAATAGTAAACTAGTAACCTAGGTTTACAGAAAATGAGTAAACTATGATAGATGATGCAGAAATCCACTTCTGGGGCCCACTTGGTGTGTGTTGGGGCTGAGACTTAAGCTTCTCACGTGCCTGGGGCTGTTTTGGGCGTTCAACGCTAGGTTGTAACCTGTTTCTGGCGTTGAACTCCAACTTGTAACCTGTTTCTGGCGCTGGACGCCAGACAGCAGCATGATACTGGCGTTGAACGCCAGTTTACGTCATCTATCTTCGCGCAAAGTATGGACTATTATATATTGCTGGAAAGCCCTAGATGTCTACTTTCCAACGCCATTAAGAGCGCGCCAATTGGACTTCTATAGCTCCAGAAAATTCATTTCGAGTGCAGAGAGGTCAGGATCCAACAGCATCAGCAGTCCTTTTTCTGCCTAACTCAAATTCTGGCTCAGCTCCCTCAATTTCAGCCAGAAGATACCTGAAATCACAGAAAAACACACAAACTCATAGTAAAGTCCAGAAATATGATTTTTGCCTAAAAACTAATAATATTCTACTAAAAAACCAATTAAAACATACTAAAATCTACATGAAATTACCCCCAAAAAAGCGTATAAAATATCCGCTCATCACAGTGGCACGCTGTCTTCTGGTCTGCTCTTACTATTGCGATTCCTTCTGTGGATGGGAACTTTATGCATAGATGTGGAGTCGAGAAGACTGCACCATGCTGATTTAGCGTTGTCCGACCTATCATGGCATTGTAGGCTGAACTGACGTCGACCACAATGTAGTCTATGTTGAATGTCCTTGACCGACTTCCTTTTCCAAAGGTGGTGTGCAAGGAGATATATCCAAGTGGTTGGATTGGAGTGTCTCCCAGCCCGAATAGGCTATTTGGATATGCTTTGAGCTCTTTTTCCTCTAGGTCGAGTTTGTCAAAGGCCGTTTTGAACAAAATGTCCGCCGAGCTTCCCTGGTCTACCAATGTGTGGTGGAGATTAGCGTTGGCTAATATGATAGTGATGACCATAGGATCGTCATGTCCTGAGATGACAGCAGGTGTGTCTTCTTTATTGAAGGTTATAGTGGGGAGTTCGGGTGCTCATTCTCCTTCTTTGACATGATATATCTCCTTCAGATGTCTTTTGCGAGATGATTTCGAGACTCCTCCTCCTGCAAATCCTCCATCTATCATGTGGACGTGTCTCTCTAGAGTGCGAGGTGGTCATTCAGTTTGTCCAACCTCGTCTTCTCTTCTTCTTTTTCTTGGCTCATCTGATTTGTTGGCTAAGTACCGATCTAGTCTTCTCTTTCTTACCAATTTTTCTATGATGTTCTTTAGATCGAAGCATTCGTTGGTGGAATGTCCGTAGATTCGATGGTATTGACAGTACTCTATCCAATCTCCCCCTCCCTTCTTGCTTTTGAGTGGGCGAGGTGGAGGTATCTTTTCTGTGTGGCATACTTCTTGATATACATCTACGAGAGACACCCGGAGAGGGGTGTAATTGCGATATTTCTTGATCTTTTCGCCATGCTGGTCTTCTTTTTTCTTAGATTCTTTATCCTTATCCTGTGAAGAATAGGAGAGTTCGGATTTAGAGGTCTCTCCTAATTGGGAGTTTTTCTCCATGTTGATGTACTTTTCTGCTCGTTCTTGTACCTTATTTATAGATGTGGGATATTTTTTTGATATGGAGTGACTGAAAGGTCCTTCTCGTAGGCCATTGATGAGGTCCATAATGGCTGCTTTTGTTGGTAGGTTTTGTATGTCCAAACATGCCTTGTTGAATCTTTCCATGTAGCTACGAAGACTTTCCCGATCTCCTTGCTTGATCCCTAGTAGACTTGGGGCATGTTTAGTTTTGTCCTTTTGGATGGAGAATTTGGCCAGAAATTTTTTGGCTAAGTCGTCAAAGCTTGAGATGGACCGGAGGGCAGATTGTCAAACCATTTGATCGCCGTTTTAGTCAAAGTGGTTGGGAAGGCTTTGCACTGAGTTGTATCTGAGGCATCGGTGAGAAACATTCTACTTCGAAAGTTGTTGAGATGATAGCTGGGACCTGTTGTGCCATCTTACAGGGTCATGTCGGGAGGTTTGAAGTCTTTTGGAATTTTGGCCTTCATGATCTCGTTGGTAAATGGGTCTTGGTCTTTGCAGGAGCTATCCTCGTTGCTGGATCGGGTAGTTTTAGTTTTTTGATCGGCTTCGATCTTCAGGAGCTTGTCCTCTAATTCGCGGCATCGCCTAGCTTCTCTTCGTAAGTCTCTCTTAGCTTCCGCTGGTACTCGACCTCTTTTTCAAGTTGTTTTAGACGATCCTGAAGTGCCTACATGGCTCCATGCTTGGGGAGTTCTTGTCTTTGTTAGGTTGAGAAGTGTCGTCTAGTGTAACCTCCGCGTTCTTGTGTGGCGTTCGATTCTCTAAATCAGAGTTGTGGTCGTTGTCAAGGGTGTCTGCCATGATGATGGGATGACTTCCAGGTTCCCCGGCAATGGCGCCAATGTTCCAAGGGTTACCTGAAATTGTAGGTCGATCTCGGTCGAGATCTTCTGTACTGGTCAGTGGTTTTGAGTCTGACTTGATGATGGTGCCCGGAGCCGTCGTGTCCAACTTGTTGGACTTGGTGGTGGTGCTGATCCTTTGTTACCGGAGGGTGGTGGTACCTGTAAGGAACTCCGATGCTTAAGTTAGCAAGGGTATTAAGCAGATTTTTAGTAGAATCAGAGTGTGAGTTATTGATGGGATGAATTCACTACCCTTCCCCAATAATATTGATGAATTCGCTCTTGGCAAGTACACAAAAATTATCGTTAAGTATTAACCCACAGTGGAGTGGGATCATATCCACAGAGATTGGTAGATTTGAGCAATTTTAATCAATTGGTGAATTAGTCAAGCTCAACAGAATAAGTTGTGTGTGCAGAATTATAAATGGCAGAAACATAAATGGCAAAAGAAATAAAAGAAAGCAATAAATTACAAAAATGAAAATAACAAGAATATAAAGGGGAATGAGATTTTGCAGAATGTAAGTAAGGCTGTAAAGGAATCGGAGAGATAAGATTGGGGGGAATTAATTGACATCAGGAGAAATTGTCTCTTTGGATTAATTTCAGCTCATATCCTCTTCAATCATGCAACTCATTGACCTCTTGACAATCATGATTGATTGAGCCCCAATCCCTTGGTGACTCAATCTCTCAAATCTTGATCAATAGCCAATTCCTTGGTCTAATTGCTCATGAAGAGAGATATGCTTGGTCCCTGATTATACCACACATCATCATAGGTCCAGGTAGAGGGATGATTGTACGTCACCATATCCAAACACCAAAACCCAGATTCTACTCAAGTGTGAGAAGGGATTTCTAGCATGGTTTCATGTTTCCTTTTCCAAGGTTCCCATGAAACCCATTTTGCATTCAATCTCTTTTCCAAGTTAATTGAACAGTAAACATTAAAATCGAAATTCCTTCTAGCAAATCAAAGAGAAGATGAAGTGCAGAAGAAATTCACTATCATTAATCCATCAAGTACAATAGAGCTCCCTTTCTCAATGAGAGGGAATTTAGCTACTCATAGCTCAGAGAGAAAGTACAAAAGATGAAATACATGAAGTGAGAAAACTAAAAGTGAAATCCACCAAAACTAAACTCTGTGACTTGCTAACCCCTTTTCCAATACTTCCAAGGGTATTTATACTACTCCTAGATCTAGAAAATAAAAGAAAATTACAAAAGTGAAAAGAAAATTATATTTTGGAGGGAAAAGAAACTCAACAAACATGATATTCAAGCTAGCGTGTGACTGGCGCTTCTCTAGCGTGTCACGCTCCTTCTGTTTCTGATTTGGCGTGCCACGCCTCTCCATTCAAGTGGCACACCGTCCCCTGTTTCACCCCTAGCGTGCCACACCTTCTAACCAAAGTGGCACGCCCAAGGCATTTTAAAGGGCAAAGTAGCCTGGTGATGAGCGGATAATTTATACGCTTTTTGGCATTGTTTTTAGTATGTTTTTAGTATGATATAGTTAGTTTTTAGTATATTTTTATTAGTTTTTAGTTAAAATTCACTTTTCTGGACTTTACTATGAGTTTGTGTGTTTTTCTGTGATTTCAGGTATTTTCTGGCTGAAATTGAGGGACCTGAGCAAAAAATCTGATTCAGAGACTGAAAAGGACTGCAGATGCTGTTGGATTCTGACCTTCCTGCACTCAAAGTGGATTTTCTGGAGCTACAGAAACCCAATTGGCGCGCTCTCAACGGCGTTGGAAAGTAGACATCCTGGGCTTTCCAGCAATATATGATAGTCCATACTTTGCCCAAGATTTGATGGCCCAAACCGGCGTTCAAAGTCACCCTCAGAATTCCCAGCGTTAAACGCCGGAACTGGCACCAAAATGGGAGTTAAACGCCCAAACTGGCATAAAAGCTGGCGTTTAACTCCAAGAAGAGTCTCTACACGAAAATACTTCATTGCTCAGCCCAAGCACACACCAAGTGGGCCCGGAAGTGGATTTTTATGTCATTTACTCGTCTCTGTACACCCTAGGCTACCAGTTCTCTATATATAGGACCTTTTACTATTGTATTTTCATCTTTGGACATCTAGTTCTTAGATCAGATCTTGGTTCTTCTGGTTCCCTCTATGGGGCCGAAACCAATGATCACTCTTGTTCTTATGTATTTTCAACGGTGGAGTTTCTACACACCATAGATTAAGGTGTGGAGCTCTGCTGTACCTCGAGTATTAATGCAATTACTATTGTTCTTCTATTCAATTCTGCTTGTTCTTGTTCCAAGATATCACTTGTTCTTCAACTTGATGAATGTGATGATCCGTGACACTCATCATCATTCTCACTTATGAACAAAGTGACTGACAACCACTCTTGTTCTACAAGCATACGAGGCTCTAGTGTTTATCTCTTGGATTCTTTAACCGGAATCTTCGTGGTATAGGCGAGAACTGATGGCAGCATTCAAGAGAATCCGGAAGGTCTAACCTTGTCTGTGGTATTCTGAGTAGGATTCAATGATTGAATGACTGTGACGTGCTTCAAACTCCTAGCAGGCAGGGCGTTAGTGACAGACGCAAAAGAATCGCTGGATTCTATTCCGGCCTGACCGAGAACCGACAGCTGATTAGCCATATGCTGTGACAGAGCATAGGAACATTTTCACTGAGAGGATGGGAGGTAGCCACTGACAACGGTGAAACCCTTGCATAAGCTTGCCATGGAAAGGAGTAAGAAGGATTGGATGAAGACAGTAGGAAAGCAGAGAGACGGAAGGGAAGGCATCTTCATACGCTTATCTGAAGCTCTCACCAATGATATACATAAGTATCTCTATCTTTATCTTTATGCTTTATTCATCATCTATACCCATTTGAGTCTGCCTGACTGAGATCTACAAGGTGACCATAGCTTGCTTCATACCAACAATCTCCGTGGGATCGACCCTTACTCGCGTAAGGTATTACTTGGACGACCCAGTGCACTTGCTGGTTAATTGTGCAAACTTGTGTAGTGAATCACAATTTCGCGCACCAAGTTTTTGGCGCCGTTGCCGGAGATTGTTCGAGTATGGACAACTGACGGTTCATCTTGTTGCTTAGATTAGGTATTTTTTTTCAGAGTTCTTAAGAATGAATTCTAGTGTTTCAAGGTGATGTTCTTATCATCACCAAAGCTGATTGATTATCATTAATTTAGCTCTTGAATGCAATGTCCTGCTGAAGCTTGCCTATTCATGTCTAATTCCTTTAGACTGAAGCTTTAGACTAACATTGCATGATTCCTGGAATTCTCATTAAGAATTTTGATGCCTTTATTTTCTTCTTCCACTTAATTTTCGAAAAATCCAAAAAAATTTACAAAATCATAAAAAACCAAAAAATATTTTATGTTTCTTGTTTGAGTCTAGTGTCTCATTTTAAGTTTGGTGTCTTGCATGCATTGTTTATATGATCTTAGTTCTATTTTCAAGTCAATAGTACAGGGAACTGAAGATTCAGAACATGCAGCAAAGGAATTACACAGAAAAAGCTGGGCGTTCAAAACGCCCAGTGAAGAAGGACAGACTGGCATTTAAACGCCAGCCAGGGTACCTGGTTGGGCGTTTAACGCCCAAAAAGGTAGTGCATTGGGCGTTAAACGCCAGAATGTGCACCATTCTGGGCGTTTAACGCCAGGATGGCACAAGGGGGAGGATTTTGTTTTCAAAATCAATTTTTTTTTTTAGTTTTCAAAGTTTTTCAAAATCAAATCTTTTTCAAATCAAATCTTTTCAATCAATGTTTTCAAAATCAATTTCTTTCCTTTTTCAAAGATACTTACTAACAATTAATGATTTGATTGAACATTTTAAGTATGTTGCCTTTTCTGTTGAGAAAGGTTTAATGTTTGAATCATATCTTTTCTTGTTAGGCAAGTCATTAATTTTTAAAATCAAATCTTTTTAAAAATTGTTTTCAAATCATATCTCTTCAATCATATCTTTTTAAAAAAGCATGACTTTTCAATCAAATCTTTTTAATCACATCTTTTTCAAAACAGTTTTTTTTATCATATCTTTTTGATTTCTAATTTCAAAATTTTTCAAAAATTACTTGATTTCTTTCCCACTCTTGATTTTCGAAAATCAATTAGAGTTTTTCAAAAATGTTTTCAAAATATTTCACTTGATTTTCGAAAATTTCTTCCTCTCTTCCCACATCCTTCTATTTATAGAGTACCACTCCTTCTCAATGCACAATTCGAACTCTATCTAATTAAGTTCGAATTCCTCTACCTCTTCTTTCTATTTTTCTGTTCCTCTGACACCTCAAGGAATCTCTATACTGTGACATAGAGGATTCCACATTTTCTTGTTCTCTTCTCTTTCATATGAGCAGGAACAAAGACAAAGGCATTCTTGTTGAAGCTGACCCTGAACCTGAAAGGACCTTGAAGCAAAAACTAAGAGAAGCTAAGGCACAACTCTCTGTAAAGGACCTAACAGAAATCTTCAAAGAAGAAGAAGACATGGCAGCCGAAAACAACAATAATGCAAGGAAGGTGCTGGGTGACTTTACTGCACCTACTCCCGACTTCTATGGGAGAAGCATCTCTATCCCTACCATTGGAGCAAACAACTTTGAGCTTAAGCCTCAATTAGTTTCTCTAATGCAACAGAATTGCAAGTTCCATGGACTTCCATTGGAAGATCCTCATCAGTTCTTAGCTGAATTCTTGCAAATCTGTGACACTGTCAAGACTAATGGGGTTGACCCTGAGGTCTACAGACTTATGCTATTCCCTTTTGCTGTAAGAGACAGAGCTAGGACATGGTTGGACTCACAACCTAAAGAAAGCCTGGACTCTTGGGAAAAGCTAGTCAATGCCTTCTTGGCAAAGTTCTTTCCACCCCAAAAATTGAGTAAGCTTAGAGTGGAAATCCAAACCTTCAGACAGAAGGAAGGAGAATCCCTCTATGAAGCTTGGGAAAGATACAAACAATTGATCAGAAAATGTCCTTCTGACATGCTTTCTGAATGGAGCATCATAGGTATTTTCTATGATGGTCTCTCTGAACTATCCAAGATGTCTTTGGATAGCTCTGCTGGAGGATCTCTTCATCTGAAGAAGACGCCTACAGAGGCTCAAGAACTCATTGAAATGGTTGCAAATAACCAATTCATGTACACTTCTGAAAGGAATCCTGTGAACAATGGGACAAGTCAGAATAAAGGAGTTCTTGAGATTGATGCTCTGAATGCCATACTGGCTCAGAATAAGATATTGACTCAACAAGTCAATTTGATCTCTCAAAGTCTGTCTGGAATGCAAAATGCACCAAGCAGTACTAAGGATGCTTCATCTGAAGAAGAAGCTTATGATCCTGAGAACCCTTCAATGGAAGAGGTGAATTACCTGGGAGAATCCTATGGAAACACCTATAATTCTTCATGGAGAAATCACCCAAATTTCTCATGGAAGAATCAAGAGAGACCTCAACAAGGTTTCAACAATAATGGTGGAAGAAACAGGTTTAGCAATGGCAAGCCTTTTCCATCATCTTCTCAGCAACAGACAGAGAGTTCTAAGCAGAACCCCTCTAACTTAGCAACCATGGTCTCTGATCTAATCAAAACCACTCAAAGTTTCATGACTGAAACAAGGTCCTCCATTAGGAATTTGGAGGCACAAGTGGGACAGCTGAGCAAGAAAATTACTGAACTCCCTCCTAGTACTCTCCCAAGTAATACAGAAGAAAATCCAAAAGGAGAGTGCAAAGCCATAACCGTGGCCGAATCTGGAGAGGAGGGAGAGGAAGTGAACGCCACTGAGGAAGACCTCAATGGGCGTGCACCAACCTCCAATGAGCTCCCTAATGAGGAACCATGGGAATCTGAGGCTCAAAATGAGACCATAGAGATTCCATTGGACTTACTTCTGCCTTTCATGAGCTTTGATGAGTATTCTTCCTCTGAAGAGGATGAGTATGTCACTGAAGAGCAAGTTGCTAAATACCTTGGAGCAATCATGAAGCTAAATGACAAGTTATTTGGAAATGAGACTTGGGAGGATGAACCTCCTTTGCTCACCAAAGAACTGGATGACTTGTCTAGGCAGAAATTACCTCAAAAGAGACAAGATCCTGGGAAGTTTTCAGTACCTTGTACCATAGGCACCATGACCTTCAAGAAGGCTCTGTGTGACTTAGGGTCAAGTGTAAACCTCATGCCTCTCTCTGTAATGGAGAAGCTAAGGATCTTTGAGGTACAAGCTGCAAGAATCTCACTAGAGATGGCAGACAACTCAAGAAAACAAGCTTATAGACTTGTAGAGGATGTATTGGTGAAGATTGAAGACCATTACATCCCTACTGATTTCATAGTCCTAGAGACTGGGAAGTGCATGGATGAATCTATCATCCTTGGCAGACCCTTCCTAGCCACAGCAAAGGCTGTGATTGATGTTGATGGAGGTGAACTGATCATTCAAGTGAATGAAGAATCCTTTGTGTTCAAGGCTCAAGGATATCCCTCTGTCACCATGGAGAGGAAGCATGAAGAGCTTCTCTCAAATCAGAGTCAAACAGAACCCCCACAGTCAAACTCTAAGTTTGGTGTTGGGAGGCCACAACCAAACTCTAAGTTTGGTGTTGAACCCCCACATTCAAACTCTAAGTTTGGTGTTGGGAGGTTCCAACATTACTCTGAGTATCTGTGAGGCTCCATGAGAGCCCACTGTCAAGCTACTGACATTAAAGAAGCGCTTGTTGGGAGGCAACCCAATGTTATATTTTATCTATTTTCTTTTGTTATTTTATTTTATTTTGTAGGTTGATGATCATGAGAAGTCACAAAATCAATTGAAAAAGCAAAAACAGAATGAAAAACAGGAAGAAAAATAGCACACCCTGGAGGAAGAACTTACTGGCGTTTAAACGCCAGTAAGGTTAGCAGTTGGGCGTTTAACGCCCAGTCTGGCACCATTCTGGGCGTTTAACGCCAGAAAGGGGCACCAGACTGGCGTTAAACGCCAGGAAAGGGCAAGAACCTGGCGTTAAACGCCAGAAATGGGCACCAGCCCGGCGTTTAACGCCAGAATTGGCTCAAAACACGTTTTTTCATGCCATTTGGTGCAGGGATGAGTTTTCCTTGACACCTCAGGATCTGTGGACCCCACAGGATCCCCACCAACCCCACCACCCTCTCTCTTCTTTACCCATTCTCACCACTCACATCCATCCTTCATAAAACCCCACCTACCTCACCATTCAAAATTTAAACCACTTCCCCTCCCAAACCCACCCTTAATGGCCGAACCACAAAGCCATCTCCCTCTCCTCCATTTCTTCTTCTTCTACTCTCTTCTTTCTTCTTTTGCTCGAGGACGAGCAAACCTTTTAAGTTTGGTGTGGTAAAAGCATTGCTTTTTGTTTTTCCATAACCATTTATGGCATCCAAGGCCGGAGAAACCTCTAGAAAGAGGAAAGGGAAGGCAAAAGCTTTCACCTCCGAGTCATGGGAGATGGAGAGATTCATCTCAAGGGTGCATCAAGACCACTTCTATGAAGTTGTGGCCATGGAGAAGGGTCAACTTTGATCAAAGGTTGGACCAAGTCCTCATAAACATTTGTGAAGAGGGCACTCAATGGAAGAGAGATTCAAGAGGAAAGCCGGTTCAACTGAGAAGGCATGACCTCAAGCCCATCACTAAGAAAAGGATGGAGCAAACAAGAGATCCTCCTCCTCATAAAGTCCCTAAGATGCCTCAAGGGATGCACTTTCCTCCACAAAACTATTGGGAGCAAATCAACACCTCCCTAGGAGAATTGAGTTCCAACATGGGACAACTAAGGGTGGAGCACCAAGAACACTCCATTCTCCTCCATGAAATTAGAGAAGATCAAAGAATCATGAGAGAGGAGCAACAAAGACAAGGAAGAGACATTGAGGAGCTCAAGCACTCCATAGGATCTTCAAGAGGAAGAACAAGCCGCCATCACTAAGGTGGACCCGTTCTTTAATTTCCTTGTTCTTTGTTTTTCTGTTTTTCGAAATTTTCATGATTATGTTTATCTATGTTTGTGTCTTGTGATCATTAGTGTCTTAGTGTCTATGCCTTAAAGTTATGAATGTCCTATGAATCCATCATCTTTCTTAAAAAAAACTGTTTTTATCACAAAAGAACAAGAAGTACAGGATTTAAAATTCATCTTTAAAACTAGCTTAATTAGTTTGATGTGGTGACAATACTTTTTGTTTTCTTAATGTATGCTTGAATAGTGCATATGTCTTTTGAATTTGTTATTCATGAATGTTAAAATTGTTGGCTCTTGAAAGAATGATGAAAAAGGAGACATGTTACTGAGGATATGAAAAATCATAAAAATGATTCTTGAAGCAAGAAAAAGCAGTGAATACAAAAAAAAAAAACGAAAAAAAAGGGAGAAAAAGAAAAAGAAAGAAAAAGAAAAAAAAAGAAAGAAATAAAGTTGTGATCCAAGGAAAAAAAGAGTGTGCTTAAGAACCCTGGACACCTCTAATTGGGGACTCTAGCAAAGCTGAGTCACAATCTGAAAAGGTTCACCCAATTATGTGTCTGTGGCATGAATGTATCCGGTGGTAATACTGGAAGACAGAGTGCTTTGGGCCACGGCCAAGACTCAATAAGTAACTGTGTTCAAGAATCATCATACTTAACTAGGAGAATCAATAACACTATCTGGATTCTGAGTTCCTAAAGAAGCCAATCATTCTGAATTTCAAAGGATAGAGTGAGATGCCAAAACTGTTCGGAGGCAAAAAGCTACTAGTCCCGCTCATCTAATTTGGAGCTAAGTTTCATTGATAATTTGGAGTCTATAGTATATTCTCTTCTTTTTATCTTATTTGATTTTCAGTTGCTTGAGGACAAGCAACAATTTAAGTTTGGTGTTGTGATGAGCGGATAATTTATACGCTTTTTGGCATTGTTTTTAGTATGTTTTTAGTATGATCTAGTTAGTTTTTAGTATATTTTTATTAGTTTTTAGTTAAAATTCACTTTTCTGGACTTTACTATGAGTTTGTGTGTTTTTCTGTGATTTCAGGTATTTTCTGGCTGAAATTGAGGGACCTGAGCAAAAAATCTGATTCAGAGACTGAAAAGGACTGCAGATGCTGTTGGATTCTGACCTCCCTGCACTCAAAGTGGATTTTCTAGAGCTACAGAAGCCCAATTGGCGCGCTCTCAACGGCGTTAGAACGTAGACATCCTGGGCTTTCCAGCAATATATGATAGTCCATACTTTGCCCAAGATTTGATGGCCCAAACCGGCGTTTAAAGTCACCCTCAGAATTCCCAGCGTTAAACGCCGGAACTGGCACCAAAATGGGAGTTAAACGCCCAAACTGGCATAAAAGCTGGCGTTTAACTCCAAGAAGAGTCTCTACACGAAAATGCTTCATTGCTCAGCCCAAGCACACACCAAGTGGGTCCGGAAGTGGATTTTTATGTCATTTACTCGTCTCTGTACACCCTAGGCTACCAGTTCTCTATATATAGGACCTTTTACTATTGTATTTTCATCTTTGGACATCTAGTTCTTAGATCAGATCTTGGTTCTTCTGGTTCCCTCTCTGGGGCCGAAACCAATGATCACTCTTGTTCTTATGTATTTTCAACGGTGGAGTTTCTACACACCATAGATTAAGGTGTGGAGCTCTGCTGTACCTCGAGTATTAATGCAATTACTATTGTTCTTCTATTCAATTCTGCTTGTTCTTGTTCCAAGATATCACTTGTTCTTCAACTTGATGAATGTGATGATCCGTGACACTCATCATCATTCTCACTTATGAACAAAGTGACTGACAACCACTCTTGTTCTACAAGCATACGAGGCTCTAGTGTTTATCTCTTGGATTCTTTAACTGGAATCTTCGTGGTATAGGCGAGAACTGATGGCAGCATTCAAGAGAATCCGGAAGGTCTAACCTTGTCTGTGGTATTCTGAGTAGGATTCAATGATTGAATGACTGTGACGTGCTTCAAACTCCTAGCAGGCGGGGCGTTAGTGACAGACGCAAAAGAATCACTGGATTCTATTCCGGCCTGACCGAGAACCGACAGCTGATTAGCCATATGCTGTGACAGAGCATAGGAACATTTTCACTGAGAGGATGGGAGGTAGCCACTGACAACGGTGAAACCCTTGCATAAGCTTGCCATGGAAAGGAGTAAGAAGGATTGGATGAAGACAGTAGGAAAGCAGAGAGACGGAAGGGAAGGCATCTTCATACGCTTATCTGAAGCTCTCACCAATGATATACATAAGTATCTCTATCTTTATCTTTATGCTTTATTCATCATCTATACCCATTTGAGTCTGCCTGACTGAGATCTACAAGGTGACCATAGCTTGCTTCATACCAACAATCTCCGTGGGATCGACCCTTACTCGCGTAAGGTATTACTTGGACGACCCAGTGCACTTGCTGGTTAGTTGTGCAAAGTTGTGTAGTGAATCACAATTTCGCGCACCACCTGGCGTGCCACCCCTTGGAACTAAAGTGGCACGCCCAGGACATCTTAAAGGGCAAAGCAACCTGGCGTGCCACACCATCGAACCAAAGTGGCACGCCCAAGGTCACTTTTCTTATCTCTATGCTTCTGGAGATTTGTACCAGTGTGGCACGCACAGGGTCTGGCATGCCACGCCCTTCTAAAAGCTTCACCCCCTTACCGGCGTGCCATGCCTCGTCATCCAAGCGGCACGCCTGAGTTCATTGGCTCCTCTTCCTCTCTGGAAAATACTACTAGCGTGCCACGCCATGAGACTGGAGTGTCACGCCCTTCATTTGCTTCATCTTCTTGCTGGCTGATGCATGAAAACTTGTCTCTCAACAAATTTCTCTTCGGCAAGTATACCGAATTATCATCATGTAAAAACTCACAATAGAGTGAGGTTGAATCCCACAGGGATTGATTGATCAAGCAAATTTAGTTGGAAGAGTATGCTAGTTGAGCTAAACAGAATGTAGTTTGAGAATTGCAGAAAATTAAATGGCGGGAAAGTAAATAGCAGAAAATAAAGTACAGAATTTTAGATGGGGATTTGGGAAAATGAGCATGAAAATAAATGGCAGAAAGTAAAGAGAATGGGTAAGATCATAAATGGGGAATTCATTGGGCTCAGGAGATGTTGTATTCTCCAGATCAAATTCATTTTCATCTCTTCCTCAATCAAAGCATCTATTGATCTCCTTGGCAATCTTAAGTGATTGGGTTCTAATTCCTTGGCATCCCAATCTTTCTAAGCTACAATTGCCCAATTCATTGATTTAATTGCTCATGGGAAGAGATAAAGTATGGTCACTGATTATACCACATGTATTTCCAAATCAAAGTGTTGGGAGGATTACATGTCATTATATCCGCCCAGACCTCAATTTGGTCCATCATGAGAAGGTATTTCTAGCATGATCTCCTCATCCCTTTTCCAAGGCTCAGAGGAGATCCAATTATAGAGAGTTTCTTTTCCAAGACAACTAACCAATTGAATTAAGATCGAAAGCTTTCTAGTAAATCAAAAGAGAAGAAAGAAGCAGAGAATGAAAACTATAATTGATCCATCAAATTACAACAGAGCTCCCTAACCCAATGAAAGGGGTTTAGTTGTTCATAGCTCTAGAAATGGAAAATGGAAGAAAAGAATACATCCCTAGCTAAAAGTGCAGAAAAGTAAATATACAGAGGGTAGTTCTCCCAATTGCCAAGCTTCTCTATAGTTCAAAACTACTCCTATATATACTACTTCTCTTGATCTTCTAGTGAGTTCTTCGAGTTTTGGATGTGGGCCTTAGATCTTGAGTTCAAGCAGTTACAATCTTTAGTGGGCTCAGCTTGCAGAGAAGTATGAATTAGGGATGGGCGTTAGTGAAGTTAACGTTAAGTGACATTGTGGGTTCGAGAACGTTAGTGGCAATCACATTTTTCACTAACGTTCCAACCCCATATAGCCCACTGGTGGACGAAATTGTGATCCTTAAAGTTGTACTCTTTGTACTTATATGGAATTTAAAATTGGCACGTGTGATCATAACTCCGTTCAACTTAACCAGCAAGTGTACTGGGTCATCCAAGTAATACCTTACGTGAGTAAGGGTCGATCCCACAGAGATTGTTGGTATGAAGCAAGCTATGGTCACCTTGTAAATCTCAGTTAGGCAGATTAAATTGGTTTATGGATTTTCTAATATTAATAATAAAAAGAAAATAAAAGGGATAGAAATACTTATGTAAATTAATAGTGGGAATTTCAGATAAGTGTTTGGAGATGCTGTGCTCCTCTTGAATCTCTACTTTCCTATTACATTCGTCCAATCCTTCTTACTCTTTTCCATGGCAAGCTGTATGTAGGGCATTACCGTTGTCAATGGCTACATCCCATCCTCTCAGTGAAAATGGTCCTATGCTCTGTCACGGCACGGCTAATCATCTGTCGGTTCTCAATCAGGTTGGAATAGAATCCCATGATTCTTTTACGTTTGTCATCACGCCCAGCCTTCAAGAGTTTGAAGCTCGTCACAGTCATTCAATCCCAGAATCCTACTCGGAATACCATAGACAAGGTTTAGACTTTCCGGATCCTCATGAATGCCGCCGTCTATCTAACTTATACCATGAAGATTCTGTTGGGGAATCTAAGAGATATGCGCCCGGCCTAAGGTAGAACGGAAGTGGTTGTCAATCACGCGCGTTCATAGGTGAGAATGATGATGAGTGTCACGGATCATCACATTCATCAAGTTGAAGTGCAACGTATATCTTGGAATAAGAATAAAAGAGAATTGAATAGAAAGTAATAATAATTGTATTGAAACTTGAGGTACAGCAGAGCTCCACACCCTTAATCTATGGTGTGCAGAAACTCCACCGTTGAAAATACATAAGTGAAAGGTTCAGGCATGGCCGAATGGCCAGCCCCCATGATCTTGAGAACTAATCATCCCAAGATGTTCCTTAGATCTAAAGTGATCAAAAGATGTCTAATACAATAGTTAAATGTCCTATATATACTAGACTAGCTACTAGGGTTTACATGAGTAAGTAATTGATGCATAAATCCACTTCCTGGGCCCACTTGGTGTGTGCTTGGGCTGAGCTTGATCTATCCACGAGCTGAGGCTTTTCTTGGAGTTGAACTCCAAGTTATGACGTGTTTTGGGCGTTCAACTCCGGATCATGACGTGTTTCTGGCGTTTAACTCCAGACAGCAGCATGTACTTGGCGTTCAACGCCAAGTTACGTCGTCAATTTCGGAATAAAGTATGGACTATTATATATTGCTGGAAAGCTCGGGATGTCTACTTTCCAACGCCGTTGAGCGCGCGCCATTTGGAGTTCTGTAGCTCCAGAAAATCCTTTTTGAGTGCAGGGAGGTCAGATTCCAACAGCATCAGCAGTCCTTTTGTCAGCCTTTTTTCAGAGTTTTGCACAAATCCCTCAATTTCAGCCAGAAATGACCTGAAATCACAGAAAAACACACAAACTCATAGTAAAGTCCAGAAATGTAAATTTAACATAAAAACTAATGAAAACATCCCTAAAAGTAGCTTGAACTTACTAAAAACTACCTAAAAACAATGCCAAAAAGCGTATAAATTATCCGCTCATCACCCACGTTAACTCCAACGTTAGTGGCACCAACGTGACCACTAACGTAGCCTTGTAAACCTTCGCAAGCGTTATTGGGACTCACCTTTCCCAATAACGTTGCTAAAGAGATGACTTTTGCGTGGTCTAGAATTAGAATAAATTCCCGTTGCAAGTATAGCTTCTAAACCAACAAAAGTCCTTTCTTACAAAAGTTTTGTTTGTCACTTAAGCAAACCCAATAAAATTGATAACCGAGTATTTAAACCTCGGTTTGTCTTCTCAAGGAATTGCAGGGAGGTATGACTTATTATGGCTATGAAAAAGAAGAGAATATACTATAAATTCCAGAATATCAATGAATATTAATTATAATTAGATGAGCGGGACTTGTAGCTTTTTGCTTCTGAACAGTTTTGGCATCTCACTTTTTTCTTTGAAGTTCTGAATGATTGGCTTCTCTAGGAACTTAGAATTTTGGATAGTGTTATTGACTTTCCTAGTTAAGCATGTTGATTCTTGAACACAGCTACTTATGAGTCTTGGTTGTGGCCCTAAGCACTTTGTTTTCCAGTATTACCACCGGATACATAAATGCCACAGACACATAACTGGGTGAACCTTTTCAGATTGTGACTTAGCTTTGCTAGAGTCCCCAGTTAGTGGTGTCCAGAGCTCTTAAGCACACTCTTTTTGCTTTGGATCACGACTTTAACCACTCAGTCTCAAGCTTTTCACTTGGACCTTCATGACACAAGCACATGGTCAGGGACAGCTTGATTTAGCCGCTTAGGCCTGGATTTTATTTCCTTGGGCCCTCCTATCCATTGATGCTCAAAGCCTTGGATCCTTTTTACCCTTGCCTTTTGGTTTTAAGGGCTATTGGCTTTTTCTGCTTGCTTTTTCTTTTTCTTTCTATTTTTTTCTCCATTATTATTTTTTTTTATTTTTTTTTCGCAAGCTTTTGCTATTCACTGCTTTTTCTTGCTTCAAAAATCAATTTCATAATTTTTCAGATTGTCAATAACATTTCTCCTTGTTCATCATTCTTTCAAGAGCCAACAATTTTAACATTCATAAACAACAAGATCAAAAGACATATGCACTGTTCAAGCATTCATTCAGAAAACAAAAGTATTGTCACCACATCAATATAATTAAACTAAATTCAAAGATAAATTCGAAATTCATGTACTTCTTGTTCTTTTGAATTAAAACATTTTTCTTTTAAGAGAGGTGAAGGATTAATGGAATTTATTCATAGCTTTAAGACATGGTTACTACATACTAATGATCATGAAGTAGAGACACAAAACATAGATAAACTTAACATAAAAAAAACGGAAAGCAGAAAGAAATAAGAACAAGGAATGAATCCACCTTTAGTGGCGTCTTCTTCTTGAAGGGCCAACAATGTATTTAAGCTCTTCTATGTCCCTTCCTTGCCTTTGTTGCTCCTCCCTCATTGCTCTTTGATCTTCTCTTATTTCTTGGAGAATGATGGAGTGCTCATGATGTTCCACCCTTAATTGTTCCAAATTGTGGCTCAAATCTTCTAAGGAAGTGTTGAGTTGTTCCCAATAGTTGTTGGGAGGAAAGTGCATCCCTTGAGGCATCTCAGGGATTTCTTGATGTTGAGCTTCCTCATGCATCTCTTGAGAACCGTGAAGGGTCTCTCTTGCTTGCTCCATCCTCTTCTTGGTGATGGGCTTATCCTCTTCAATGAGGATGTCTCCTTCTATGATAACTCCAGCTGAGTAACATAGATGGCAAATAAGGTGAGGGAAAGCTAGCCGTGCCATGGTGGAGGGCTTGTCGGCTATTTTGTAGATTTCATTGGAGATGACCTCACGAACTTCTACTTCCTCTCCAATCATGATGCTATGAATCATGATGGCCCGATCCACAGTAATTTCAGATCGGTTGCTAGTGGGAATGATGGAGCGTTGAATGAACTCCAACCATCCTCTAGCTACAGGCTTGAGGTCCAGTCTTCTTAGTTGGACTGGCTTGCCTTTGGAGTCTCTCTTCCATTGAGCTCCTTCCACACATATGTCCATAAGGACTTGGTCCAACCTTTGATTAAAGTTGACCCTTCTAGTGTAGGGGCGTTCATCTTCTTGCATCATGGGTAAGTGGAATGCCAACCTCACATTTTCCGGACTAAAATCTAAGTATTTCCCCCGAACTATTGTGAGATAATTCTTTGGACTCGGGTTCATACTTTGATCATGGTTCCTAGTGATCCATGCATTGGCATAGAACTCTTGAACCATTAAGATTCCGACTTGTTGCATGGGGTTGGTTAGGACTTCCCAACCTCTTCTTCGGATTTCATGTCGGATCTCCGGATACTCATTTTTCTTGAGCTTGAAAGGGACCTCAGGGATCACCTTCTTCTTTGCCACAACATCATAGAAGTGGTCTTGATGGCTCTTGGAGATGAATCTTTCCATCTCCCATGACTCGGAGGTGGAAGCTTTTGTCTTCCCTTTTCCTTTTCTGGAGGATTCTCCGGCCTTAGGTGCCATTGATGGTAATGGAAAAATAAAAAAGCTTATGCTTTTACCACACCAAACTTAAAATATTGCTCGCCCTCGAGCAATAGAAGAAAGAAGAGAAGAAGAAGAAGAAGAAGAGAATATGGAGGAGAAGGGGAAGTGTAGGTTCGGTCAAGGTGAAGAAGAGAGGGTTGTGTTGTGTGAAAAGGAAGTAGAATGGAAGGATATATATAGGGAGAGGGGAGAGGGTATGTTCGGCCATTTAGGGTGGGAATGGGTGGGAAAATGTTTTTGAATTTTGAAGGTAGGTGGGGTTTATGGGGAAGAGTGGGTGGATGTGAGTGGTGAAGGGGGTGATTGGGAAGAGGAATTGAGGTGATTGGTGAAGGGTGTTGGCAAGTGTGACATGGGGAAGAGTAATCACAAAAACTAGGATTAGGAGGTAAGGTGGGAATATAGTAGGTGGGGATCCTGTGGGGTCCACAGATCCTGAGGTGATCCTGTGGGATCCACAGATCCTGAGGTGTCAAGGAATTCCATCCCTGCACCAAATAGGCATGTAAATTGCCTTTGCACACTATTCTGGCGTTTAAACGCCATGTGGTGCACATTCTGGGCGTTCAACGCCCATGTAAAGCATGTTTCTGGCGTTGAACGCCAGTTTCATGCTTGTTACTGGCATTCAGCGCCAGCTTTTCTTCTCTAGGCACATTCCTGGCGTTCAGCGCCAGAATGTTGCTTGTTTCTGGCGTTCAGCGCCAGAATGATGCTCTGTTCTGGCGTTGAATGCCGGCCAGATGCATCTTACTGGCGTTGAACGCCAGCCTGTGCTTCCTCCAGGGTGTGATTTTTTTCTTCTGCTGTTTTTGATTCTGTTTTTAATTTTTATGATTTTTTCGTGACTCCTCATGATCATGTACCTAATAAAATACAAAATAACAATAAAATAGAATAAAATAAAATTAGATAAATAAAATTGGGTTGCCTCCCAACAAGCACTTCTTTAATGTCAATAGCTTGACAGTGGCTCTCATGGAGCCACAAGGTGATCAGGTCAATGTTGTATAGTCCCAATACCAAACTTAGAGTTTGGATATGGGATCTTAACACCAGACTTAGAGTTTGGTTATGGCCTCCCAACACCAAACTTAGAGTTTGACAGTGGGGGCTCTTCTTGACTCTGAACTGAGAGAAGCTCTTCATGCTTACTCTCTTTTGTCACAGAGGGATGGCCATGTGCCTTAAACACAAGGTAGTCTCCATTCAATTGAAGGACTAATTCACCTCTGTTGACATCTATCACAGCTCCTGCTGCGGCCAGGAAAGGTCTTCCAAGGATGATGCAATCATCCTCTTCCTTCCTAGTATCTAGGATTATGAAATCAGCAGGGATGTAAAGGCCTTCAATCTTTACTAACATGTCCTCTACTATTCCATAAGCTTGTCTCAATGACTTGTCTGCCAGTTGTAATGAGAACAAGGCAGGTTGTACCTCAATGATCCCCAGTTTCTCCATTACAGAGAGTGGCATAAGATTTATCCCTAACCCCATATCACACAGAGCTTTTTCAAAGGTCATGGTGCCTATGGTACAAGGTATTAAGAATTTGCCAGGATCTTGTTTCTTTTGAGGTAGAATTTTCTGAATCCAGGTGTCCAGTTCACCAATGAGCAAGGGAGGTTCACTTTCCCAAGTCTCATTGCCAAACAACTTGGCATTCAGCTTCATGATAGCTCCTAAATATTGAGCAACTTGCTCTCCAGTCACATCTTCATCCTCTTCAGAGGAAGAATAGTCTTCAGAGCTCATGAATGGCAGAAGGAGATTTAATGGAATCTCTATGGTCTCTATATGAGCCTCAGATTCCTTTGGATCCTTAATAGGAAACTCCTTCTTGCTTGAGGGACGTCCCAGAAGGTCTTCCTCACTAGGATTTTCGTCCTCCTCCTCCCTTGTGCATTCGGCCATATTGATTATTGGTGCACGAAATTGTGATTCATTCTTTTCACTTCAACAATCCCAGGTAATGGCTCCAAAAACTTGGTGTCAATGCCATGGTTCACAACTTCACAGTCTCGCTCAACTAACCAGCAAGTGCACTGGGTCATCCAAGTAATACCTTACGTGAGTAAGGGTCGATCCCACGGAGATTGTTGGTATGAAGCAAGCTATGGTCATCTTGTAGATCTCAGTTAAGTGGAATCATAGGGTCAAATGTAATAAAATTGGATAAATAAGAAAATAAAGTAGGATAGAAATACTTATGTAATTCAATGGTGGGAATTTCAGATAGGCGTATGAAGATGCTGTGCTCCTTTTGAATCTCTGCTTTCCTGCTGCTTTCATCCAATTCTTCTTACTCCTTTCCATGGCAAGCTGTTTGTAGGGCATCACCGTTGTCAATGGCTACATCCCATCCTCTCAGTGAAAAAGGTCCAAATGCTCTGTCACGGCACGGCTAATCATCTGTCGGTTCTCAATCAGGTTGGAATAGAATCCCTTGATTCTTTTGCGTTTGTCATCACGCCCAGCCTTCAGGAGTTTGAAGCTCGTCACAGTCATTCAATCCCAGAATCCTACTCGGAATACCATAGACAAGGTTTAAACTTTCTGGATTTTCAAGAATGCTGCCATCAATTCTAGCTTATACCACGAAGATTCTGTTGGGGAATCTAAGAGATATGCGCCCGGCCTAAAGTAGAACGGAAGTGGTTGTCAGTCACGCGCGTTCATAGGTGAGAATGATGATGAGTGTCACGGATCATCACATTCATCAAGTTGAAGTGCAACGTATATCTTGGATTAAGAATAAAATTGATTTGGATAGAAAATAATAGTAATTGCATTGAAACTTGAGGTACAGCAGAGCTCCACACCCTTAATCTATGGTGTGTAGAAACTCCACCGTTGAAAATACATAAGTGAGAGAGGTTCAGGCATGGCCGAATGGCCAGCCCCCAAAACGTGGTCACTGGATCAAAATACAATCCAGGGATCAAAACCAAGATGATAATATGATAGTAAAGAGTTCTATTTATAATAAACTAGCTACTAGGGTTTACAGAAGTAAGTAATTGATGCATAAATCCACTTCCGGGGCCCACTTGGTGTATGTTTGGACTGAGCTTGGTCTATCCACGAGCTGAGGCTTTTCTTGGAGTTGAACTCCAAGTTATAACGTGTTTTGGGTGTTCAACTCCGGATCATGACGTGTTTCTGGCGTTTAACTCCAGACAGCAGCATGTACATGGCGTTCAACGCCAAGTTACGTCGTCAATTTCCAAATAAAGTGTAGACTATTATATATTGCTGGAAAGCTCCAGAAAATCTATTTTGAGTGCAGGGAGGTCAGATTCCAACAGCATCAGCAGTCCTTTTGTCAGCCCTTTTCAGAGTTTTGCTCAAGTCCCTCAATTTCAGCCAAAAATTACCTGAAATCACAGAAAAACACACAAACTCCTAGTAAAGTCCAGAAATGTGAATTTAACATAAAAACTAATGAAAACATTCCTAAAAGTAACTAGATCATACTAAAAACTACCTAAAAACAATGCCAAAAAGCGTATAAATTATCCGCTCATCACAACACCAAACTTAAATTGTTGCTTGTCCCCAAGCAACTGAAAATAAAATAGGATAAAAAGAAGAGAATATACTATAAATTTAGAATATCAATGAATATTAGTTCTAATCAGATGAGCGGGACTTGTAGCTTTTTGCTTCTGAACAGTTTTGGCATCTCACTTTTTTCTTTGAAGTTTAGAATGATTGGCTTCTCTAGGAACTTAGAATTTCAGATAGTGTTATTGATTCTCCTAGTTAAGTATGTTGATTCTTGAACACAGCTACTTTTTGAGTCTTGGCCGTGGCCCTAAGCACTTTGTTTTCCAGTATTACCACCGGATACATAAATGCCACAGACACATAACTGGGTGAACCTTTTCAGATTGTGACTCAGCTTTGCTAGAGTCCCCAGTTAGTGGTGTCCAGAGCTCTTAAGCACACTCTTTTTCTTTGGATCATTTTTTTTAAATATATTTCTTTTTTTTGCCAATTAATTTTTTTATTTTTTTTTTCCACAAGCTTTTGCTTTTTCACTGCTTTTTCTTGCTTCAAGAATTAAATTTATGATTTTTCAGATTGTCAATAACATTTCTCCTTGTTCATCATTCTTTCAAGAGCCAACAATTTTAACATTCATAAATAACAAGATCAAAAGACATATGCACTGTTTAAGCATTCATTCAGAAAGCAAGAAGTATTGTCACCACATCAATATAATTAAACTAAATTCTAGGATAAATTCGAAATTCATATACTTCTTGTTCTTTTGAATTAAAACATTTTTCTTTTAAGAGAGGTGAAGGATTCATGGAATTATTCATAATCTTTAAGGCATAGTTACTACATACTAATGATCATGAAGTAGAGACACAAAATATAGATAAACATGAAGGATAAAAACCGAAAAAATAGAGAAAATAAGAACAAGGAATGAGTCCACCTGAGTGAGGGTGTGGCGCCTTCTTGAAGATCCAATGGTGCTTTTTGAGCTCCTTTATGTCTTTTCCTTGCTTCTGTTGCATGATCCCTAGTGATTTTGGTGTTTTTATCCTTATTTGCTCCCAATAGTTGTGTAGAGGATAATTTATCCCCTGAGGTATCTCAGGGATCTCTTGATTTGCAGTCAAATATTCTACCACTGAGCTATAAACCCTTTAGATGAGTCTTTCCATCTCCCATGACTCGGAGGTGGAAGTTTTTGTCTTTCCTTTTTCTCTTTTTTTTTCTTCTTTTTTTTTTTTTTTGAGGTTTCTCTGAATTGTTGATTTTTAGTTTCTCATGACTTCCTCTTCAGAGTCCTTTCAGGTTCATGATCTGCTTCAATAAGAATGTTCTTGTCCTTGCTCCTTGGTGCACGAAATTGCAATCACACTTTTGCAATCCCGCACAACTAACCAGCAAGTGCACTGGGTCGTCCAAGTAATACCTTGCGTGAGCAAGGGTCGATCCCACGGAGATTGTCGGCTTGAAGCAAGCTATGGTTATTGTTCCGAGGGTTACCTGAAACGTGTAGCTCGGTCGTCTGGCAAGACCCGAGGTAGGGGTTCCGTGACCCGAGCTTGGTGTGCTGAGCGGCTGGGGGTTGTACCTGCAATGACACTCCGATGCTTAAGTTAGCATGGGTCCAAGCAGATATTGAGTAGAATTAGAGTATGAGTTATACCTGGGTGCTCCAGTGTATTTATAGTGGTTGGTCGTGATCTTCCCTGGATAAGATATTCTTATCTTATCTTATCTTATCTTTGGGAGTCTTATCTCTATCTTTTGTGGAACCGCCTTTCCTAGGCCTTTTTCGGCCTTTAGATTTTGGGCTTCGTTCCTTTTGATGGGCCTTCTTCTTTATTTGTCCGAGGTCCGACCTTAGGCGTGGGCCTTTGGGACGAGGTCGGACCTTCTGTGAACTTCCCGAGTTTGGAGAGCTCGGTCAGGGTATGAACAGTGCCCCTGTCCGAGTTCGTCCTTTTGAGAGGTCGAGCTCGGGCATAGTCGTCTTTTCAAAATTTGAAAATGGCCGTTTCAGCATTTATTGCTTTTTACCGTTTCTCCTCGATTTCCGTTCGGGCTCTGTGAAGGCATTATTTATTTGCCCCTTTCCTCATTTTCTTTGTTTATTCTGTTCCCTTTCCCTTTTTCTGGGTTTTTCGCCACCTCTCTTTCGAGTATCTTCCTTCTTTCTCTCTGTTCTTCTTCTCCGATTCTTTCTGTGCGTTGTTTTTCGTTCTTCTTGCATCGGAGCTCGTCGTTTTCTTCCTTTCTTCCAGGTTTGTTTCTCGTCTTTACTTTCGCTGTGCACATATGCTTTTGTTTCTTTTTCTTCTATGCTGGGGTTGCCCCGAAAAGAGGCGCCGCCATTGTTTTGGTTGTTTGTATGTGGGGGGGGCTCTTTTCTCTTGGTACTTTGTTTTCGGGTTACTGCATTTTTTCTTCTAAAAGAACTTTTGTTTTCTTGCTTCTGCTGAATGGGTTTTTTGCTGTCTGCCTATTATGTGATTTTTGGCTTGCTGTTGTATTCTTCTTTGTAGGCAAGATTTTTTATGTCTCGAAAGGTGTTTCAAGCAATGTCGACCAAGATTCCGAGTGGTCTTGGTTGGGTAGATCCTGTTCCTCTAAGGGTCCCTTCTGTTGTAGATTCTGAGTATCTAGTTAGGTTCCGTAGGGAGTGTAGTATTTGTGAGAACAGGGAGTCTGAGCGGGATTATGAGCTAGTAGCCCCGGAGTCCGAGGAGAGAGTGTGCTTCCCGCCTTTAGAAAGTTCCGAGAAGCTATTCTTTTATGCTTACGATTGTTTTTTCTCTAAGCTGGGTGTACGACTTCCTTTTACCGACTTGGAGTCCGAGGTCCTTTGGTCTTGTAACCTTGCCCCTACGCAACTCCATCCAAATTCTTGGGCGTTTTAAAGCTGTTTCAACTTTTGTGTCAGTTTTTGGGCGTCTCCCCTTCTGTTTCTCTTTTTTCCTATCTGTTCGTGTTGACGAAGCCGGGTCGGGTGCTGGGAAGGTGTCCTGGGTCTCTTTTAGGGCTAACCTGGGAAAGAAGTTTTGTACCTTGTATGATGAGTCGTTTCATGATTTCAAGAACTACTATTTCAAGGTCCGGGCTGCTGGAGATGTCCGACCTTTCTTTCTAGATGAGAGTGGGGAGCCTTCTTTTCCTCTTTGTTGGCAGGAGAATGTAGTGTCGGTTAAGTATACTTTTGAGAGTCTAGATGAGGTGGAGCAGGCTTTTGTGGGTGTGTTGAGCAGTTTGTGGGGTCGGGCACCTCACTTGGATACGAAGAAAATGTTGGGAGATCCAAGCCTTCTCCGTTCCGAGTTAGGTAGTTCCCGACCTCTTTGAGATTTCATCTTAGTATTTTGGCTTCGTTTTGGAGGTTTTTCTGTTGTGATAATCCCTTTCTTTTGTTTCTGCAGAGATGTCTTCTCAGGCTGATTCCATGAAGTTCCTTCGTCGGTCGAAGAAGTCTGCGGCTGCTCGGAATATCGAGGCTGAGGCTTCTGCCCGATCTTCTCCGCAGAAGACTACCGTGGGTGTTCAGACTCGGTCGAAGACCATTCCGACTCCTCAGTTCCGAGCTATAACTCAAGATCCTCCGACCTCCGGACCCGGTCACCTTTCCCCGTCTTCGACCTCGGGTCCTCCCCCCAAGAAACAGAAGACCTCTCAAGAGCTTGCCGGTTTCAATGATAAGGATTTTGACGCTCTTGGTTGGATTGAGCAGCACATTCTCCCCCAGACCTTTATTTCTACTGATGATGCGTCTATGGAGCATCACTTTCAGTATATGGCGCGGAGCTGTGTTCGGATGGCTAGTCTTCATGCCGCTATTGCTCGGGAGTTCAAGAAAGCTCCCCTTGGGGCGACCAGCTCCCGACTTGAGAAGGCACGGTCCGAGCTTGATAAGATTAGCCAACTGAAGGCTGCCAGGATTACTGAGCTGGAGGCCTCTTTGGAGGAAGAGAAAACTAGGGCCACCGCGGCTGTGGCGGCGGCGAAGACATCTGAGGAGATGGCGAGGGTGGCGACGGAGAACTATACTAAGCTGTATGCCGAGCTTGTGGAGACGAAGGAGAAGTTGCAGTCTGCTCGGGATGATTTTTACGAGCTGGAAGATAATGTGGCCAAGGGTATGGATGCTATGTTTGTGAATTTGAGGGATCAGGTCCGGGTTCTTGCTCCCGACCTGGATCTGAGCTTATTCAGTACGGAAAACATTGTTGTGGAGGGAAAGATTGTTCCTGCTCCTGCCGAGGATGAGGTTCCGGTGTCCGGCCTCGAGGTTTCGGTTGTGAACCCGACTTCACCTTTGGCTGAGGATAGATCTGGTGTGGAGGTTTCAAGCCGGGATGATGGTACTGTCGATGCAGTCCCGATTTCGATGTTCCCTCCGCAGCCTTCTGTTGATGCGGAGACCGGAAAGGACCTTGATCCTCTGTGATCTTTTTAGTGGTTTGCCCGGCCTGTGGGCTTTTTGTTGGATGGCTTTTGTGAACACTTTTGGACACCTTTTTGCTTTTATTTAGCCACTTGTGGTGACTTTATTATGCGGTGTTTGTGTTTTGACCTTTGGTTTCTGCCTTCGTGCTTTTTAGTTGTTTTTCGGATAACAACTTTTTAGCCAGCGTTTTGACTTTATGTTTCCGCTTTCGTGCTTTTTAGTTGTTTTTCGGATAACAACTTTTTAGCTAGCGTTTTGACTTTATGTCTCCGCTTTCGTGCTTTTTAGTTGTTTTTCGGATAACAACTTTTTAGCTAGCGTTTTGACTTTATGTCTCCGCTTTCGTGCTTTTTAGTTGTTTTTCGGATAACAACTTTTAGTTAGCGTTTTGACTTTATGTCTCCGCTTTCGTGCTTTTTAGTTGTTTTTCGGATAACAACTTTTTAGCTAGCGTTTTGAAACTTCTTTCGATTTCGTTCTTTTCGCTTTGTACTTTTTAGTTGCTTTTTTGTAAAGCAACTTTTTAGTAAGCGTTTTTCGAAATCCTGGTTCTTGCCGTTTTAAGGCTTCTTTCTCGGGCCGAGCTTTTTCTCGGACATCGGGTGCTCGAGTACCTCCTTTTTGTTAGGTCCGACTTTGTCGTTGGTCGGTTCTTTTGAGTTATTTCTGTAATCTCTTTTATTTGGCTTTTTGAGCCATTTTAGAGTTACTTTATAACTTTTCCCTTTGTTGGGTCCGACTTCGTCGTTTGGTCGGCCTTTTTAAGTTATTTTTGTAACCTCTTTTTTGTTTGGCTTTTTGAGCCATTTCAGAGTTACTTTATAACTTCTCACATTAATTTGAACCTCGTCGCTTTATCTTTGCCGACCTTGTATGGTCTCTTGGCAAATGATTTTTTGCGTTTTGCCGAGCATAAATTAATGCGCCTTGGTGGGGTACTTTCTAGGATTTGCTTCATCATGAGGAAGAGAAAATAGAGAAATTTGATTAGTATTAAAAAGAAAGAATATTTACAAAGTGTTTACCCTTTAGGTCGGGTATCCTACTTAACCGGGTGTCTCATTAAAAAACCCTTGTAGGGAAAAAGAGTACACCTCGGGTTAAGTTTTTCTAGCTGTAGTACCGTCTTAGATTACAGGCGTGCCAGGTCCTGGGCAGCTCATTGCCTTCTTGGTCGGATATTTTGTAGTAGCCTGTCCCTAAGACTTCTGTTACCTTGTAGGGCCCTTTCCAATTTGCGGCTAGCTTTCCTTCTCCCGACTTTTGTGTTCCGATGTCATTTCGGATTAGAATCAGGTCGTGACTGGAAAAGCTTCGCTTTATTACCTTTTGATTGTATCTGAGGGCCGTTCGCCGTTTTAAGGCTTCTTCTCGGATTCGGGCTCTTTCTCGGACCTCGGGGAGGAGGTCGAGTTATTCCCTTTGTGCTTGTGGGTTGCCTCTTTCGTTGTAGAAGATGACTCTGGGTGACCCTTCATCTATTTCGATAGGAATCATTGCCTCCATCCCGTAAGCTAGCCGGAATGGGGATTCTCCCGTTGTAGAGTGCGGGGTTATCCGATATGCCCATAGTACCTGGGGGAGTTCGTCGGCCCACGCCCCTTTGGCCTCTTGGAGTCTTCGCTTTAACCCGGCCAAGATGACTTTATTTGCAGCCTCTGCTTGTCCATTGGCTTGTGGGTGCTCGACCGATGTGAATTGCTGTTTGATTTTTAGTTCGGCCACCAAGTTCTGAAAACTTGTGTCCGTGAACTGTGTTCCATTGTCTGTTGTGATGGAGTAGGGGACTCCGAACCTCGTGACGATGTTTTTGTATAGGAATTTACGGCTTTTCTGAGCCGTAATAGTGGCTAAGGGTTCGGCTTCGATCCACTTTGTGAAGTAGTCGACCCCTACTATGAGGTATTTGACTTGCCCCGGTCCTTGTGGAAACGGGCCGAGTAGGTCGAGTCCCCATTTCGCGAAGGGCCATGGCGCAGTGATGCTGATAAGGTCTTCGGGCGGTGCCTTGTGAAAATTGGCGTGTTTTTGGCAGGGGGGCATATTTTCACAAACTCTGTCGCGTCTCTTTGTAAGGTCGGCCAGTAGAACCCGGCCCTGACTACTTTCTTGGATAGTGCCCGAGCTCCGAGATGGTTCCCACACATGCCTTCGTGGACTTCTTCGAGGACGCCCTTTGTTTCTGAGGTCGGAACGCACCTAGGGAGGGGGTTTGAGAATCCTCTTCTGTATAATACGTCGTGAATTAGCGTATAATTCTGGGCGTCCTTTGTAAGCCTTTTAGCTTCTTTTCTTTCTATGGGGAGAGTTCCTGACTTCAGGTAGTTGAGTATGAGGGTCATCCATCCTTGCTGTTGGTTGGATATATTTAACGTTTCTTCCTCTCTTAGCACGGAGGGAGATTGTAGGATTTCTTGGAGAAGACTTCTGTTGTTGCCTCCGGGCTTGGTGCTAGCGAGCTTCGAGAGGGCGTCTGCCCGGGCATTTTGTTCCCGAGGTATGTGCTGGATTTGTATTTCCGGGAAGTGTCGTAATTGTGCCTGTGTTTGGTCCAGGTATTTTTTCATAGTAGGGTCTTTGGCCTGGTAACTTCCATTTACTTGTGATGTGACGACCTGGGAGTCGCTGAAGATCGTGATTCTCTGGGCTCCGACCTCTTCGGCTAGCTTTAGTCCTGCTAGTAGGGCCTCGTATTCGGCTTGGTTGTTTGAAGCCTGGAACTCGAATTTTAAGGATAGCTCTATCCGTGTTCCTTGGTCGCTTTCGAGTATAACACCGGCTCCGCTTCCTGTTTTGTTTGAGGACCCGTCGACATACAGATTCCACGAGAGTGGGGTTCCCGGGGTCTCAGTATATTCTGCGATGAAGTCGGCTAGATATTGAGATTTTATGGCAGTCCGGGCTTCATAGTGGAGGTCGAACTCGGACAGTTCCACCGCCCATTGTAGGATTCGTCCTGCCATGTCTGTTTTTTGTAGGATGTGTCTCATGGGTTGGTTCGTCCAGACTTTGATAGTGTGGGCTTGAAAGTAGGGACGGAGCCTCCGAGCCGTGAATACTAGGGCGTAGGCGAATTTCTCTATTTTCTGATAGTTTAATTCGGCCCCTTGTAGTGCCTTGCTTACGAAGTATATGGGGTGTTGTCCTTGGTCATTTTCTCGTATTAATGCTGAAGCAACTGCCCGATGTCCGACCGAGAGGTATAATACGAGCTCTTCCCCTTTTAAAGGTCGGGTTAGGATTGGTGGCTGCCCGAGGAATTCCTTGAATTCTTGGAAGGCTTTTTCGCACTCCGGGGTCCATGAGAAGGGTTTCCCTTTCTTTAGGAGTGAGTAGAGAGGTAGTGATTTTATCGCTGATCCTGCCAAGAATCTTGATAGGGCGGCTAGCCTTCCATTTAGTTGTTGTACTTCTTTGACACACGTCGGGCTCTTCATTTTGAGTATCGCTTGGCATTTGTCCGGGTTTGCTTCGATGCCTCTTTGAGTCAGCATGAAGCCTAAGAACTTTCCGGCTTCTGCGGCGAAGGTGCACTTGGTCGGGTTAAGTCTCATGTTGTGTTTCCTGAGGGTGCCGAAGACACTTGTGAGGTCGGGAACCAAGTTTCTGTCTTCTTGTGTCTTTACCAGCATATCGTCGACGTACACTTCTAGCTGTAGCCCGATGTGCTCTGAGAATACTTTGTTCATTAGCCTCTGGTAGGTTGCCCCGGCGTTCTTCAGCCCGAAGGGCATTACTACGTAGCAGTAGTTTGCCCTTGGGGTTATGAACGAGGTCTTTTCCTGGTCGGGTCCGTACATCGGGATTTGATTGTATCCCGAGTATGCATCCATGAAGGAGAGATATCTGTAGCCTGAGGCTGCGTCGACTAAGGCGTCGATGTTTGGTAGTGGATATGGGTCTTTGGGGCAGGCTTTGTTGAGATCCGTGTAATCGACGCACATCCTCCATTTTCCGTTGGGCTTTTTTACCAGGACCACGTTTGCGAGCCATAGGGGATATTTTACTTCCCTAATGAATCCTGCATCTAGCAGTGCTTGTACCTGTTCTTCTATTGCCTGCATGCGCTCGGGTCCTAGCTTCCGGCGTCTCTGTTGGACGGGTCTGGATCCCGGGTATACTGATAGCTTATGGCACATCAGGTCGGGACTTATGCCTGGCATGTCGGAGGCCTTCCAGGCGAAGAGGTCGGAATTCTCCCTTAAGAGGGTTATGAGTTCCTCCTTTAGGCCTGCTTCGAGGTTTGCTCCAATGTTTGTTACTTTTTCAGGTGTGTTCCCGATTTGGATCCTTTCGGTTTCTCCCTCTGGTTGTGGCCGAAGATCTTCTCGGGTTTGAACTCGCCCGAGTTCTATTGTGTTGACTTCTTTCCCTTTTAGGCTTAGACTTTCGTTGTAGCATCGCCGTGCTAATTTTTGGTCGCCTTTTAGGGTGGCGATTCCCTTTGCGGTAGGGAACTTCATACAGAGGTGTGGGGTTGAGACCACAGCTGTCAGTCTGTTTAGGGTTGGTCGCCCAATGAGGGCATTGTATGCTGAGGTAACGTCGACTATAATGTAGTCGATGCTTAACGTTTTAGATTGCTCGCCTCTTCCGAAGGTAGTGTGTAGCGAGATGTATCCTAAGGGGTGGATCGGGGTGTCCCCTAGCCCAAATAGGTCGGAGGGATAGGCCTTTAGCTCTTTTTCTTCAAGTCCGAGCTTGTCGAAGGCCGCTTTGAACAGGATATCTGCTGAGCTTCCTTGGTTAATCAGGGTTCGATGTAAGTTGGCGTTTGCTAGGATAATGGTGATCACCATAGGATCGTCGTGGCCGGGTATTATCCCCTGAGCATCTTCTTGGGTAAATGAGATGGTTGGCAGCTCGGGCAGGGGATTGTCTTCTCGGACATGATAGATCTCTTTGAGGTGTCTTTTTCGCGAGGATCTGGATGTTCCTCCACCTGAAAAACCTCCGTTTATCATGTGTATGTGCCTTTCAGGGGTTCGCAGGGTCTGTTCGGCCCGATCCTCGTTATCTCCCCTCCTTCTCTTTTTGGTCTCTTCTCCTTTTTCCGCTATGTATCTGTCGAGTTTTCCTTCTCTGGCTAGCTTTTCTATAACATTCTTCAGGTCGTGGCAGTCATTAGTAGAATGACCGTAGAGCTTGTGGTATTCACAGTATTCGGACCGATCTCTCCCCGCTCTCTTGTTTTAAAGGTCGGGGCGGTGGGATTTTTTCGGTGTGGCATACTTCTCTGTAGACGTTTACCAGGGAAACTCGGAGGGGAGTGTAGCTATGGTACTTCCGTGGTTTGTCCGAGTTGGACTCTTCTTTCTTTTTCTGTTCTCGATCTCGGTCTCGGAGTGGGTAGGTTGATTCCCTCCTAGAAGAGTCTCTTAGCTGGGAGGTTTCCTCCATGTTGATATATTTTTCTGCCCGCTCTTGCACCTCGTATAAGGAGGTCGGGTATCGTTTGGATAGGGATTGGCTAAATGGTCCTTCTTTTAGGCCGTTTGCTAGTCCCATGATGGCTGCTTCAGTGGGCAAGTGTTGTATGTCCAGGCAGGCTTTGTTGAATCGCTCCATGTATTCTCGGAGAGTTTCTTGGTTACCCTGTTTGATCCTGAGTAGACTGGGGGCATGTTTTGCCTTGTCCTTTTGAATAGAGAACCTTGTTAGGAATTTTTTGGTTAGGTCCTCGAAGCTGGAGATTGATCCTGGTGGCAGGTTGTCGAACCACTTCATGGCCGACTTGGTGAGAGTCGTGGGGAAGGCTTTGCACCGAATCGCGTCGGAGGCGTCGACCAGGTACATTCTGCTTCGGAAGTTGCTGAGGTGGTGACTTGGGTCGGTGGTGCCGTCGTAGAGATCCATATCAGGTGGTTTGAAGTTTCGCGGTACCTTCTCCTTCATGATCTCTTGCGTGAAGGGATCATGGTTGTTTTCAGGGGTGGTGCCGCGTTCCGTCCGGTCTTTCAACTCGGCCTCTATCTTCCGCAGCTTTTCTTCTAACTCTCTGCGCTTGCGAGCTTCCCTTCTCAAATCTTGTTCAGTTTCTTTCTGCTTTTTTATGTCCTCTTCGAGTTGTTTCAGTCGGTTTTGCTGTGCCTGTACTGCTTCTAGAATTTCTGAGCTCTCCTCTTTTTCGGGATTTTGTGGATTTTTGTTTGGAAGTGATGTCTTTGGGCGATTCTGTTTGTTTCCTCCTGGAGTGCGTGGTGATAGAGGGCTGTCCGGTCGTTCTCCGGTGTCAATTTCCTCTTCTTGTTCTGATGTAGCGTGGTTATTGTTGGGAGGGTCGTCCGCCATGGTAAAGGGATGACTTCCAGGTTCCCCGGCAACGGCGCCAATGTTCCGAGGGTTACCTGAAACGTGTAGCTCGGTCGTCTGGCAAGACCCGAGGTAGGGGTTCCGTGACCCGAGCTTGGTGTGCTGAGCGGCTGGGGGTTGTACCTGCAATGACACTCCGATGCTTAAGTTAGCATGGGTCCAAGCAGATATTGAGTAGAATTAGAGTATGAGTTATACCTGGGTGCTCCAGTGTATTTATAGTGGTTGGTCGTGATCTTCCCTGGATAAGATATTCTTATCTTATCTTATCTTATCTTTGGGAGTCTTATCTCTATCTTTTGTGGAACCGCCTTTCCTAGGCCTTTTTTGGCCTTTAGATTTTGGGCTTCGTTCCTTTTGATGGGCCTTCTTCTTTATTTGTCCGAGGTCCGACCTTAGGCGTGGGCCTTTGGGACGAGGTCGGACCTTCTGTGAACTTCCCGAGTTTGGAGAGCTCGGTCAGGGTATGAACAGTTATCTTGTAAATCTTAGTCAGGATATCAGAAATTATCAGGATTGATTGTGAAAAGCAAAAGAACATGAAATAGGTACTTGTTTTGCAGTAATGGAGAATAGGTTGAGGCTTTGGAGATGCTCCATCTTCTGAATCTCTGCTTTCCTACTGTCTTCTTCATCAAACACGCAAGGCTCCTTCCATGGCAAGCTATATGTAGGGTTTCACCGTTGTTAGTGGCTACCTCCCATCCTCTCAGTGAAAACGTTCCTATGCTCTGTCACAGCATGGCTAATCATCTGTCGGTTCTCGGTCAGGCCGGAATAGAATCCATTGATTCTTTTGCGTCTGTCACTAACGCCCCGCCTGCTAGGAGTTTGAAGCACGTCACAGTCATTCAGTCATTGAATCCTACTCAGAATACCACAGACAAGGTTTAGACCTTCGGGATTCTCTTGAATGCCGCCATCAGTTCTAGCTTATACCACGAAGATTCTGGTTAAGGAATCCAAGAGATATCTACTCAATCTAAAGTAGAACAGGGGTGGTTGTCAGGCACATGTTCATAGTTGAGAATGATGATGAGTGTCACGGATCATCACATTCATCCGGGTTAAGAGCAAGTGATATCTTAGAATGGAAGCAAGCATGATTGAATAAGAAACAGTAGTAATTGCATTAATCCATCAAGACACAGCAGAGCTCCTCACCCCCAACCATGGGGTTTAGAGACTCATGCCGTAGAAGGTATACAATGAAATGTGTAAAAATGTCATGAGGTCCAGATACAATGTTAAAAGATCCTATTAATAGTAAACTAGTAACCTAGGGTGTACAGAAATGAGTAAATGACGTAAAAATCCACTTCTGGGTCCACCTAGTGTGTGCTTGGGCTGAGCAATGAAGCATTTTCGTGTAGAGACCTTTGCTGGAGTTAAACGCCAGCTTTTATGCCAGTTTGGGCGTTTAACTCCAAGTTTTATGCCGGTTTAGGCCATCAAATCTTGGGCAAAGTATGGACTATCATATATTTCTGGAAAGCCCAGGATGTCTACTTTCCAACGCCGTTGAGAGCGCGCCAATTGGGCTTCTGTAGCTCCAGAAAATCTACTTCGAGTGCAGGGAGGTCAGAATCCAACAGCATCTGCAGTCCTTTTCAGTCTCTGAATCAGATTTTTGCTCAGAATCTTCAATTTCAGTCAGAAAATACCTGAAATCACAGAAAAACACACAAACTCATAGTAAAGTCCAGAAAAGTGAATTTTAACTAAAAACTACTAAAAATATACTAAAAACTAACTAAAAGATACTAAAAACATACTAAAAACAATGCCAGAAAAGGGTACAAATTATCCGCTCATCACAACACCAAACTTAAATTGTTGCTTGTCCCCAAGCAACTGAAAATCAAAATAGGATAAAAAGAAGAGAATATACTATAGACTCCAAAATATCAAAGAAACATAGTTCCAATTAGATGAGCGGGACTAGTAGCTTTTTGCCTCCGAACAGTTTTGGCATCTCACTCTATCCTTTGAAGTCCAGAATGATTGGCATCTATGAGAACTCAGAACTCAGATAGTGTTATTGATTCTCCTAGTTAAGTATAATGATTGGCATCTATGAGAACTCCGAACATAGCTAGTGTATGAGTCTTGGCTGTGGCCCAAAGCACTCTGTCTTCCAGTATTACCACCGGATACATACATGCCACAGACACATAATTGGGTGAACCTTTTTAGATTGTGACTCAGCTTTGCTAGAGTCCCCAATTAGAGGTGTCCAAGGTTCTTAAGCACACTCTTTTTGCCTTGGTTCACAACTTTATTTCTTTCTTTTTCTTTCTTTTTCTCTTTTTTTTTCGAAATTTTTTTTTTTTGCTTCAAGAATCAATTTGATGATTTTTCAGATCCTCAATAACAATTCTCTTTCTCCTCATTCTTTCAAGAGCCAACAATTTTAACATTCTCAAAACAACAAATTCAAAAGACATATGCACTGTTCAAGCATTCATTCAGAAAACAAAAAGTATTGTCTTCACATCAACTAATTCAACTAGTTTCAAGGATTAATTTCGAAATCCTGTACTTCTTGTTCTTTTGTGGTTAAAGCATTTTTCATTAAGAGAGGTGATGGATTCATAGGACATTCATAGCTTTAAGGCATAAACTTCAAATTTATTAATTATGAATTAAGAACAAGACTCAGAAAATAAATAAGATGAAACTAGAAATAGAAAACAAAACAAAACAAAAAAAAACGCAAAACATAGGCTCCTAATGATAGAGGTTTCACAGAGTTAGGACTCAACAACCTTGATTTTGAGAAGTGGATGCTCCCTCAGCTTGAGAGGAGAGCTTTGGCGTTTCATCTCTTGGAGTTCACGCCCCTGCTCTCTGTTCCTTCAGCAATTTGCAGAGCATGCAGTTTGATTCTGCTGTTCTTCCTTAAGTTGCTCCATAGTCTCTTGCAACTTGGTGATAGATGCTTCTAGGCTGGCCCAGTAGCCAATTTCAGGAAATTCAGGGAGGAACTCCTGCGCCCTCCTTTTGATAGAGTTGTCTTGCACTTGTCCTTCCATTGACTTCTTGGTGATTGGGTGTTCAAGGGTATGAATTCATCTACTCCCATTTTACCCCAGCCTCTTACAGAGCAAGGAGATCAGGCTTGGGTAAGCCAGTTTGGCTTTAGTGGATTCTTATTTGCAATTGTGTAGATCTCACAAGCAATCATATGATGGACCTCCACTTCTTTTCCAAGAATAATGCAATGAATCATCACTGCTCTCTGATAGTTACCTCAGAACGGTTGCTAGTGGGCAGTATGGAACCCAATAAAGTCTAGCCAACCTCTTGCAATTGGTTTGAGGTCTCCCCTCTTGAGTTGGTTGGGACACCTTAGAATTGGTTATCCACTTAGTTCCAGGGAGGCATATGTCTCTAGAACTGATCAACCCGTTATTGCTTCACCATTCTCTATTAAAGGAGTCAGGATCATCTTGCAGTTGAGGCAACTTGAAGATTTCTCTTATTTTGTCCAGATGGAAGTACATAACTTTCCCTCTGACCATGGTTCTGTAGGTATGGTAAGCGGTTCAGTCATTCTCTGCTTATCTGTCAGCCACAGATTTGAGTAGAATTCCTGAACCATGTTCCTTCCACCTTTGTCTCAGGATGGTTAGAACTTCCCATCTGTTTCGAATTTGCTCTTGGATCCCAGATATTCATCTTCTTTCAGATCAAATTTTACTTCCGGGATCACTGACCTCAGACCCATTATTTGTGATAATGGTCTTCATGTTCTTTGGTTAAGAACTTCTCTGATTCCAAAGATTCTTTAGATTATTCTCTTTCTTGCCTCTTAAATTGGTTTGTTTTCCCTTAGGAGCCATGATATTGATGAATCTTGGCTTAGTGATCACGGAAAAGCACACCAAACTTAGAGGTTTGCTTGTCCCCAAGCAAAAGAAAGGAAAGAAGAGAGAGAGAGGAGCAAATTCGAATGGTGTGGGCAATGAGGGGCCGAACGTGTTCATATAAGGGGGGGAGGAAGGAGATTTTGAAAAAAAAATAAGAAGAGATTTGAGAAGATATGGAGAGAATTGAAAAAGGGTGAGTTTTGAAGAAGATTTGGGATTAATTGAAATAGATTTGAAGAATGATTTGATTTGTGAAGATTTGAGAGTGAATGATGAAAGGTTGAAGTGCATTTATGTAGAAGAGTATGGGTAATAAAAGGAAAGTTTGAAAAAAATTTGAGTTGAAACGAAATGTGGTCCCCCCACCTTTCTGGCGGTAAACGCCCAGAATGGCACCCATTCTGGCGTTTAACGCCCATTTGATGCCCCTTTTGGGCGTTTAACGCCCAGCCAGGTGCCCTGGCTGGCGTTAAACGCCAGAAAGCCTTTATCACTGGGCGTTTTTCTAAACGCCCAGGATTCTGCACACCTGGCGTTAAACGCCCAGAATGGTGCCCATTCTGGCGTTAACGCCCAAAATGGCACCATTCCTGGCGTTAAACGCCCAGAATGGTACCCATTATGGCGTTTAACGCCCAAAATGCCCCTTACTGGCGTTTTTTTGCCAGTAAGCTCTTTTCTCTGGTTTTGAGCTGAATCCTTCTGTAACTGTGAATTCCTTCATTTTGATACTTGCCTTTGTAAAAACAAATCATATAGCCTCCTAAGACTGGGTTGCCTCCAGCAAGCGCTTCTTTACTGCTTTAGCTGGACCTTTACTGAGACTCACTCAAGTCTCAGTTTTGAGCATTCCTGCTCAAAATTGCTTTCAAGATATGCTTGATTCTCTGTCCATTAACAATGAACTTTTTGTCAGAATCAATATCCTAAAGCTCAACATATCCATATGGTGACACTCCTGTGATCACTACGGACCCCTCCATCGGGATTTGAGTTTTCCTGGAAACAATTTGAGCCTGGAGTTGAAGAGCAGAACTTTTTGTCCTGGCTCAAAGACTCTGGTTGACAACTCTTGTCATGCACTTCTTTGCCTTTTCCTTATAAATTTTTGCATTTTCAAAGGCATTGAGTTGAACTCCTCTAGCTCATTTAACTGGAGCAATCTTTTTCACCAGTAACTGAGATCCATGTTTAGGAATCTGGTTGCCCAGTAGGCTTTATGTTCCAGTTCCACGGGCAGATGAGGCCTTCCATACACCAGTTGGTATGGAGAGGTTCCTATAGGAGTCTTGAATGCTGTTCTGTATGCCCACAGAGCATCATCCAAGCTCTTTGCCCAATCCTTTCTCGGGCTATCACAGTCCGTTCTAGGATTCTTTTTAGCTCTCTGTTAGAGACTTCAGCTTGCCCATTTGTCTGTGGATGATACGGAGTTTGCCACTTTATGGCTGATTCCATATCTAACCATAGCAGAGTATAGCTGTCTATTGCAGAAATGAGAGCCCCCATCACTGATTAGTACTCTGGGAACACCAAATCTGCTGAAGATGTGTTTCTGGAGGAATTTTAGCACAGTCTTGGTATCATTAGTGGGTGTAGCAATTGCTTCTACCCACTTAGATACATAGTCCACCGCCACCAGAATGTAAGTGTTTGAGTATGATGGGGGAATGGCCATGAAGTCATTCCATACATCAAACAATTCTATCTCTAATATCCCTTGTTGAGGCATGGCATATCCGTGAGGCAGGTTACTAGCTCTTTGGCAACTGTCACAGTTACGCACAAAACTCTCGGAATATTTATAGAGAGTAGGCCAGTAGAAGCCACACTGGAGGACTTTAGTGGCTGTTCGCTCACTTCCAAAATGTCCTCCATACTGTGATCCATGGCAATGCCATAGGATCCTTTGTGCTTCTTTCTTGGGTACACATCTGCGGATCACTCCGTCAGCACATCTCTTAAAGAGATATGGTTCATCCCAGAGGTAGTATTGGCATCTGAAATTAATTTCTTTCTTTGCACACTGCTGTACTCCTTGGGTATGAACCTCACAGCTTATAATTTGCAATATCTGCAAACCAAGGAGCTTCTGAATGGCAAAGAGTTGCTCATCTGGGAAAGTCTCGGAGATCTCAGTAGAAGGGAGGGACGCCCCACTGGTTCTATTCGGGACAGATGATCGGCTACTTGGTCTCTGTCCCTTTTGTCTCTTATTTCTATATCAAACTCTTGCAGAAGCAACACCCATCTTATTAGCCTGGGTTTTGAATCCTGCTTTGTGAGTAAGTATTTAAGAGCAGCATGGTCAGTGTACACAATCACTTTGGATCCCACTAGATAAGATCTAAACTTGTCAATGGCAAAACCACTGCAAGTAATTCTTTTTCTGTGGTTGTGTAATTCTTCTGGCATCATTAGAACACGGCTAGCATAATAAATGACGTGCAGAAGTTTGTTATGCCTCTGTCCCAACACTGCACCAATGGCATGATCACTGGCATCACACATAACTCAAATGGCAATGTCCAATCTGGTGCAGAGATGACTGGTGCTGTGACCGCTTAGCTTTCAGGGTCTCAAACGCCTGCTGACACTGTGTGTCAAACCAAATGGTGTGTAAGCAGCTAGCAGGTTACTCAGAGGTTTTGCAATTTTCGAAAAATCCTTTATAAACCTTCTGTAAATCTGCATGCCCCATAA